>NC_089235.1:46851291-47151291 GCF_963924675.1 Phocoena phocoena | reverse complement strand
GATCATTCTAATAACCAGAGAGATTTACGTAGCACTTAGACGTCTACAAAGGGCTGCTGACGTCTAGGTCACATAATGGAGTGGAAAAAGTGAATTACAGAAAAGTATTGTGTGCTTGATCCCATTTATGTTATGATAATCATAAATCAATATGATCCTAACTAGATAAAGAGATATTTAGAGGAAGTTCACTTAAAAATGGTCAGTGGTCATCTCTAGGTAGCAGAATTTGGTGTCGTTTTTTACTTTTTAAATTGTAATTCTCAGTCTTATAAGAACTTTTTTTTTTTAAACCGTAAGCATACATCATTTTTATAGACTAAAACCAGAAAAATCATTTTTCTAAAGAGCAGTTACACACATCTCTTTCGACATGAGTATAACCTTAGGCAAATTAGCTAGCTTCTCTGTGCCGCAGTTTCCTTCATTATAAAATGGAGATAATGATAGTTCTTACCTCATGAGACTGTGAAGATGGAGTGTGTTAATATATGAAAGTACTTAGAAAACTGCTCAAAACATTGAAATGCTCAGTGTTATTATTTTGGTGATAGGGGTGGTTGGTGTTCATTTTATTATTATTACTCCACATTATGCAATGACATCAGCAGGATGGGAATTACCCAGAACAAAAAGCCAAATTATTTTTACAAGGCTATGAGACAGATTAGTGATAGTTGAAAAGAAAGACATCATTGTACTGACACATTTCCACTGAGAGCCGAATGGTTTGTACAACTGACAATTAGTTTGCTAGTAAAACTGTCAGGGAGTAAAAAGGCTTCAGTCAGGTAACCTTCTAGGAGACAACTTTCCAGGAAAAAATGTAGTGATTTTTAGGCTGATGAACTTCAAAGAAATGTATGAAGGTCATAATGAGACAGGAACTTCTGTATGAAATGCCTTTACAACATAGGCTACCTGCAGCTACTCAATCTGTTTCATCAACACAGAACCTTCAGTAAGAATCTGGGAAGGATGGTGAAGTGATGCTGTGTATAGTAACCCCTTGGGTTTTTATTTGCAGTGGTGGGGGGGCTGTCTCTGCCTGGCATGTGTATGTTATGAAAGGCCCAGGAAGTTATGGTTTGTAAATGTGCACAGGTCAGGGCACCAGGTTCTCTACGTGGTTGAATGCCTGGAGCCTAACCCTGAAATACTTGCTGTGAAGCTCTCCCTAAGTCAGTTCCTGGCTCAGATGCCTCTGGCTTTAGCCTTCTGGTGATGGGGACACCCAGACTTGAATCCCTTATCCAGGCTCTTTCATCTGATGACAACTGATAGAGGATGTGGCAGCAAAGGTATGTCATCATTCAAGCTCATCTGAACCAGGAACCCAGGTGAAGAAACCAGTGTGTGTCCTAATCATCGCCAATAATAAACCAAACAAAGCTGCCTGCCAATTAAGGATATACCACAACAGAAATCCATTATCATTCCACTTAGAGGAATCCTGTGCTTAAAATTCCACAGTAAATGTAAGCACTTTTTACTAGCCGTGTCACAGCTGAAAAGAGGAATTCTTGTGAGGAGCATAAATAGATAATGTTTATGAACCCAGCCACAGAAGGGCGTTCATACATCTTTCTGGTAGATGAATTGCTTTGTCACCCAATGTCACCCCATGACAAAAGTAAGACATCAGAACCACCGGTAGAAAACAGACAAATACAGACTCTTCAAAAGGGGGGATACAAAATTATCTTTGTATGCATATGTTAGTTCTTATAAAACAGAAACTAAATACAAATATTTTGAAGTAGCACTTAGCTTAGTGACCTGCATGTGTGTTAGTTTGTTTATTTACAACATACTGAGGATAGAAGTGATTACTTAGAAAATAATTTGGAGCCTGGTCTAATAGAGACCATGGCAAAAAGCCCCAAGCCTCCACCCCCATAGCAGTACAGAAATTATTTTGACCTTGAAGGGTTTTAGAGCAGTTATACCAATGACCACCTGGGTCAATAAAAGAAAAACCTTTATTGATTTGAGCCATACAGCTTCTTGGAGTGGATTCCAAGATGAACAATTTGCAAATATTTGCTTGTCAGTAGTTGTAGGCTACTGAGCTGAATCCCAAGGGTTTGGAATAAGATGGTCCTCTGAGAGCTAAACTATAATATCAAAGCATAATGGGTTGAAGTAGAAATATTCAAAATCACCTTAAAGAAAGAGAATGCTACCCAGGCCGGGCTTTGCTACCATAGAAAAAGCATAGAGGGAAATGCAAACAGTGTCCAGCCAAAGGGTACTGCCTAGGGGTACAGAAATCTTAGCCAACAGGTTTTGAATCATGACTTTTTTTTTTTTTTTGCCTGGAAAGGACATTCCCCTGTAGGGATAGAAGCAGAAGATTATCACCGAGTATAAATGTTCAGATTCCTAGATCAAAACCTCCCTAATGTGAGCAGGATGTATTATGCTACGTGTGCCTAATAGCATGAAACATTCTTTTTTTAAATTAATTAATTAATTAATTTTTGGCTGCATTGGGTCTTTGTTGCTGCACACAGGCTTCCTCTAGTTGCGGCGAGTGGGAACTGCTCTTCATTGCGGTGCGCGGGCTTCTCATTGGGGTGGCTTCTCTTGCGGAGCATGGGCTTCAGGCGCGTGGGCCTTAGTAGTTGTGGCTTGCAGGGTCTAGAGCGAAGGCTCAGCAGCTGTGGCTCATGGGCTCGGCTGCTCCGCGGCATGTGGAATCTTCCCGGGCCAGGGCTCGAACCCGGGTCCCCTGCACTGGCAGGCGGATTCTCAACCACTGCGCCACCAGGGAAGCCCCTCCTCTTGTTCTTATTGCATGTTTATAATCAATCTCTTGCTTACTCTGGCTTCCGAGGTCAGTGTCTCTACGAAGAAATTTTGTATGGAGAATGTGGATGTCATGTATTCCCATGATGACAATTATTTTTGATATTGTGAGTGAATTTACTTGCTATTCAGTTTATGATTTGGCTTCCCGCACAAGTTGACTACAGGGAGAAAATGGGCTGCCCATGCCCACTTAAGTGTTCCAGTCTACAGTCTCCACCATGTTTTGATTTTGTAGCTTAAGTCACACTGGGCACCTTCATTTCCTGGTTCTTAGAGAATAGCATCTTCGTAGCCTCGAAACATTGATGAAAGCACGTTTGGAACATGCTTTTTAGTTAATCAGCACATTGGTGTTTTGGTTTTATATCTAATCTCATATACCTGGTTAAGGTGAGTGTAACTGACAAACCTAGGTTTCCAAGCCCGTAAGACCAAGGACCACCCAGCAGACCATGGAAAATTGCCAAAGGTAACAGGTGTCACTTGAGGCCTCCTGAGAAAGAGTCTGATTGCCTTCCCTGGAAGGGCACACCTACTTGTTTCTGGTGGGGGGAGGGAGGAGGGCAGATCATGCCTGTCATTTTTTTCCTGTGTAATCTTGGTCCTTATATAAATGAGCTTACTGGTCTTATGGGATTACTTGAGACAAACTAGTAAAGAGTTGAGAGATATCTACTCAAAACAGTGAATTTGGCTTTGAATAATTGATCTGAAACTGTTCTTTTTGGCAGTAATTAGCCATTAGGACTAAATGCCTGTTAAGGCCACTCTTGGATCATGATAAGTCCACATGTGTAGTCTGCATATAAGAGAATGTGTGTTTTTCTTTCTGCATAACAGGAAGTTATGCATCCAGCTGACCCAAAAGGAGTAAACATATTATTATCTAAGTCTAAAGGAGGAGAGGCCAAAACAAATCTCAGTTTTATCCTATCAGAGATTATTAACTGATCTTTCAACTTAGTCTGGACACAACTGAGGTCCATAAAGTCACAGCCCAAGGAAAAGCCTATAACCACCATTTATATTGTTATGGACAGATTTCTCTTCAAGGTAGCAAAGAATCTAATAGTGGCTTATAGTGGAATAGTTACACCTAAACCCATGGCACCTCACGTAATGTACTGGCCTGAAAAACCCAGACTTACATTTTATAAAGTAAAAACTGGTCACCTTTTGCCTGGAACATCTAACAAATTAATAGATCTGTAATCAAGCAAAGAAAAGAATTTTCCATTAAAAAAATTTATTTATTTATTTATTTTATTTTATTTTTTTGGCTGCATCGGGTCTTAGTTGCCACACACGAGATCTTTGTTGCAGCATGCGGGATCTTTCATTGCGGCACGCAGGCTCTTCATTGCGGTGTGCAGTCTTCTCTAGTTGTGGTTGTTTGGGCTCTTGCTGTGAGAGAGCCAGAGAGTGCGGGATCAGTAGTTTGCACGCGCCATCTTAGTTGCCCCACGGCATGTGAGATCTTAGTTCCCTGACTAGGGATCGAACCCGCGTACCCTGCATTGAAAGGCCGATTCTTAACCACTGGACCACCAGGGAAGTCTTGAGTTTTCCATTTAAAAAAAAATTAAACTATTTGTTTTGAGCCAGCTGTAGATTTATATGCAGTTTTAAGAAATAATATAGAGAGATCCTGTGTCCCTTTCCCCAGTTTCTTCCAACAGTAATGTGTTGTAAAAGTATAGTGAAAGATCACAACCTGGATATTGACATTGATAAGTCAAGAAGCCCTTTCATAGCCACACCCACTTCCCTCCCACTCCCATCACTCCTTAATTCCTGGCAATCAGTAATCTGTTCTTCATTTCTGTAATTTTGTTATTTCAGAAATGTTATGTAAATGGAGTCATACAGTATGTAACCTTTGGGGACTGGCTTTTTTCACTCAACGTAATCCTCTGGAGAGTCATCCAAGTTGTTGCATCTATCAATTGTTGGTTCCTTTTTATTGCTGAGTAGTACTCCATGGTATGGATATATGGATGTATCGCACTTTGCTGAACTATTTACCCGTTCAAGAGCAAATGGGTTGGGACTTCCCTGGTGGCGCAGTGGTTAAGAATCCACCTGCTAATGCAGGGGACATGGGTTTGATCCCTGCTCCGGGAAGATCCCACATGCCGTGGAGCAACTAAGCCCGTGTGCCATAACTGAGCCTGTGTTCTAGAGCCCTCATGCCACACAACTGAGCCCGCATGCCACAATTACTGAAGTCCTCACGCCTAGAGCCCGTGCTCTACAACAAAGAGAAAGAGAAGCCACCACAATGAGAAGCCCGCACACCACAACGAAGAGTAGCCCCCGCTCGCTGCAACTAGAGAAAGCCCACATGCAGCAACAAGGACCCAACACAGCCAAAAATAAATAAAATAAAATAAATAAATTTATTAAGAGAAAGGAAAAAGGACAAATGGGCTGTTTCCAATTTTGTACTGTTACGAATAAAGCTGGTAAAAATATTTGTTTGTAGGGTTTTGTATGAACATAAGTTTTCATTTCTCTTGGGTAGATGCCCAGGAGTGCAATTGCTGGGTCATATGGTAGTTGCATGTTTAGTTTTGTAATAAACTGCCAAACCGTTTTGTAGAGTGGCTGTACCATTTTGCATTCCCAACAGCAATGACCTAGTTTCTTCACATCTTTGCCAACATTTGGTATAGTCACTATTTCTTATTAGACATTTTGATAGGTATTAGTGATATGTCTTTGTGGTTTTAATTTGCATTTCCCTGATGGATAATGATGTTGAACATCTTTTCAGATAATTTTTTGCCATTTGTATATCCTTGTGAATGAAATGTCTCTTCATATCTTTAGCCCTTTTGGTTTGTTCGGTTTTCTTTACTATTGTGTTTTGAGAATTCTTTATATGTTCTACATCCTGGTCCTTTGTCAGATATGTGGTTTGCAAATATTTTACCCTAGTCTGTAGCTTATCTTTTCATCCTCTTATTATTTCACAGAGCAAAATGTTTAATTTTTATAAAATCCAATTATTAATTTTCCCTTGTATGGATCTTGGTTTTGGTGTCAAGACTGAATACTCTTATCTAGTTTTAGATTCTGAAGATTATCTCATATTTTCATTCTAAAAGTTTTATAGTTTTACATTTTATGTTTAAGTCTGTGATCCATTTTGAGTAATTTTCTTGTATAAGGTGTGACATTTAAGTTGAGGCCTATTTTTTGGCCTATGATGTCCAGTCAGTCTAGTACCATTTGCTTAAAATCTTTCTTCCATCGAATTCCTTTTCCATCTTTGTCAAAATCAGTTGGGCATATTTGAGTGGTACTATTTGTTGGTTCTCTAGACTGTCCCATTGATCTAAATCCATTCCTCCACAGGCCACACAGTTTTGATTACTGTTGTTATACAGTAAGTCTTAAAGTTGGGTAGACTGATTTTCCCACTTGATGCTTCTTTATCAAAATTACTTTAGCTATTTTAGTTCCTCTGTCTTTCTACATAAGTTTTATAATAATGTAATAAAATCTATAAAATCTATCTGGGATTTTTATTGGAATTGCATTAAACCTATATGTCAATTTGCTGGGAATTGATATCTTTAATAAATTGAGTCTTCTAATCCATGAACACAGAATGTCTCCATTTATTAGATCTTCTTTGATTTCTTTCATTAGCATTTTTAGTTTTCAAATCCTGTACATGTTTTATCTGATTTATACCTAAGAATTTCATGTTTTGAGTGATTTTAAATGGTATTATATTTTTAAATTTTGGTGTTCACAAGTTCATTGCTGGTATATAGAAATACAGTTGTTTTTAAATATTTATTTATTTTATTTTTGGCTGTGTTGGGTCTTTGTTGCTGCAGGCGGGCTTTTTCTAGTTGCGGCGAGCAGGGGCAACTCTTTGTTGCAGTGTGTGGGCTTCTCATTGTGGGGGCTTCTCTTGTTGTGGAGCACGGGCTCTAGGCACGCGGGCTTCAGTAGTTGTGGCTTGTGGGCTCAGTAGTTGTGACTCATGGGCTCTAGAGTGCAGGCTCAGTAGTTGTGGCACACGGGCTTAGTTGCTCCATGGCACGTGGGATCTTCCCGGACCAGGGCTTGAACCTGTGTCCCCTGCATTGGCAGGCGGACTCCTAACCACTGTGCCACCAGGGAAGCCCACAGTTGATTTTTATATGTTTATTTTGTGTCTGGCAATCTTGATGCACTCATTATTTCTAGGAGTTTTTTTGGGGTGCAGGGATGAATCCCTCAGGATTTTCTGTGTAGATGATTATGTTATCTCCAGATAGTTTTGTTTCTTCCTTTCAATCTGTATGCCTTTTATTTCCTTTGCATTATCACACTGGCTAGAACTTCCAGCATTATGTTAAATAAAAGTGGTGAAATTAGGTATCTTTGCCTTGTTCCTTATCTTAAGGCGAAAGCATTCAGTCTTTTACCATTAAGTATGTTAGCTGTAGGTATTTTGTTGATGCTTTTGTAAGTTTGAGAAAGTTCCCCTCTATTCCTACTTTTCGTTTTTTCTGAGAGCTTTCACTATAAAGGATATTGAATTTTGTCAGATGCTTTTTTTGCATGAGTTTGTATGATCATGTGATTTTTCCTCTTTAGCCCATTGACTTGGTGGATTACATTGACTGATTTTTGAATATTGAAACAGCCCTGCTTTCCTTGTATAACCCCATTTGATCATGGTATATAAATATTTTTATACATAGCTGGATTCTCTTTGCTAATATTTTGTTAAGGACTTTTGTGTCTATATTCATGACGAATACTAAATTGTAGTTTTCTCCCTTTTTTGTACTGTCTTTGTCTAGTTTTGTACTGTTATATAAATGAGTCAGATGGCCTCTGTGTATTGGCCTCCTAGGTTGTTTTTTTCTTTACAGCAGGCTGAGACCCATTAGCTCAAAAGCCCACTGGCACCAAACTCAAATTTTTACACATCCAACATCCAGTTATCTTAAAATTAGTCCCAACAAGCAAATATTTAGCCATTTAGGACTCCCTGCTTTGCACATCCCATGAAACCTCATCTAGTATTTGCTGACTCTTGATAAGATATAAGACCCCAAGCTGCTGCCGTTCAGACTTCTCTGACCCAGAGGCTCCCCACCATGCTGCTGAGTGACATCACGTAGACATGTAAGCCCCTCTCTGATCACCCTTTCTTCTGGGGGTTCCCTTGCTCCCCTCCTCTTCTGGATGGTGGCCCTCTTGCCATAAGCCTCTGGTTAGTCACGTACTGAGAGGAACTTTCCCTCACATGCAACCCTGTCCAAGCACAGCCCAATAAAGCTTGCATGTTACTTCCTTTGTGGTTATATCTTTTTTTTTGATCATCCCCCAAATCCCTCAAATCCCCTACAGACATCAGGGTAATACTAGCTTCATAAACTGAATTGGGAAGTGTTCTGTATTCTGGAAGAGATCATGTAGAATTGATGCGAATTTTTCCTTCAGTGTTTGGTAGAATTCTCCAGTGAAACTCTATCTGTGCCTGGAGATTTCTTTGGGGGATCTTTTAATTAAAAATTCAATTTCATTGATGGTTATAAGGTTATTCAGATGATCTGTTTCATACTGGGTATGGTAAGGTTGCTTTTGTTTATCAAAAAATCCAGTACTTTTTCAGTGCTGTCCTCTTTTTCCTTTCCTTCTAGGAATCTGACAGTACAAATGTTAGATCCTTTGTTATAGTCCCATAGGTCCCTGAGGCTTAGTTCCTTTTTTTTCCTCCAGCCTATTTTCTCCCTGTAGTTCAAATTGGGTCATTCCTGTTTTTCTATCTTCAAGTTCGCAGATTTGTTCCTTTGTCCCCCATCCACTGAGTTTTTAATTTCTGTTTTTGTATTTTTCAATTCTAAAGTTTCTGTTTGGTTCTTCTGTATATCTTCAATTTTTTTGAAAAGACTTTTTCTTTGCTGAGTCTATTTTGTTTTGTTTTATTTCAAGACTGTTCTTCATTGCTTACTGAAGCATTTTTATATGGCTGCTGTAACATCCTTGTCAGATCATTCTGACATCTCTGTCACCTGGATGTTCGTATCTATTGATTGTCCTTTTCCATTCAATTTCTGATCTTCATGTGTTTTGGTATGATGAGTGATTTTTTTAAATTTAAACCTGGTATGTTTGGGTATTATGAGACTTTGGATCTTATGAAAACCTTCTGTTTTAGCTGGCTTTCTCTGACATTGTTCTGTCAGGGGCAGTGAGGGTGCTGCCTCATTACAGCCAAGTAGGGGTAGAAATCCAGATTTCTCACTCAGCTCTGTTGACACCCGATGCGGGGAGGTGTTCCTCATTTCTGCTGGGTAGGGGTAGGAGTTCCAGCTTTCCACCAGGCCTGCACTGGTACCTCTCTTGCTTGGAGAGGTAGGGGTACCTCAGTACTGCCCCACATGTGGCCCCCACTGACACCACAGGGTGGCAAGTGGCCGTGTTACAGCTGGGCAGTAATGAAAGTCCTGACTCTCCTCCAGGCCTTTCCTTCCTGGGAAGGAAAGGGGTGCTGCATTACTGTGGGTAAGGGTGTAAGTCCAGGCTCCCCACATGGTCTCCACTGATCACATGAAGGGATCTGCCCCCTATTCTGCCCTCTCTCACATCACCTTAGCAGTGACTTTTAAATTTTACATTCACAGTTTACATTACAGCCTCATGAGGGTGGACATCTAGTCTCCCTGTTTAACCTTTGTTACCATTGGTAAGGGTGGGGACATAGTTCTTTCTATGATGTTTGGCCACAGTACAGCAGTTTTCAACTAAAAGTTTTCTCTTCTTGCCAGGCTGCCTCTTTTCTGGTTCTTTGGCTGAAGAGAGCAGGCTTTTTTTTTTTTTTTCCTCAGCTTGTTGGCATTTCTATGTTGCTGGCTTCTTTAGCTCCAAGTCTGAGATATACGAGGCTAAGAGAAGCTCAGGGAACTCACCACTGTGCTGCTCTTTGGGGCTCAGTGTCCCTAACTGGTCTGTCTTCTACTCTCCATCTCTCAGTCTTCTTATGATTGTTTTGCATATAATGTTCAGAGTTTTTCCTTGTACTTAGTGGGAAGAATAGGAAAAAGTACATCTATTCCATTTTCCCAGCAGCTGAAGTCCCTCATTCGCCATTTTGAAAAATGGACAAAACCCACACTCTGGGTCAAGCCAGACAGCATTATTCCCATGGAATTCATAAAGGTGACTAGGTTGATAATCATCTGAGTCAGCTGTTCTAGGTGGTCCTCCAAGTAACTCTGGAGGCTGGGAATCTCCTCTAAGCATTTATTCAGCTTGAAAATTTTGACCAACTATTTAAAATGAGCCACAAATACCAGGTTGCAGTCAGAGAAGGATCTGAGCAGTTGACCTTGTTTTGTAAATCGGTAGGAGTCACCCACGTCTCAAGTGGGAGCTTTGCCTTCACCACCTCAGTCACCAAGTTTATGTCTTTGCTAACTGTCCCCAGAATCTACCCTCATCACTGTCTCTGACAGCTAGATTCACAACCTCCCACTGGGATTTATAATTCCTACTTTTTTTAGGTGTTGAGAAATTTATAATAAGCTTCAAATCTGATGATATTTTAATCATGTCTATATCCTCAGCCTTTGTCATTGTAAGTATTTGGAGAGTGTCTGCCATCTTTACCAGAACACTCTGCCAGTAGAACTGGTTTTGGCTATCAGCAATTCGTTGATAATTGGTAAGAGAAGAAATTTCACCTTCAAAGGCAGAATTTTAAGTAGATCTCAGCCATAGGTCACCAATGGTGTTGAAAGTCCTTGGGTCTACCCTCCCCATTCCAAATTCACATGCATCCAGACTCTGCATTAGAAAGAGAGAAAAGATCCCTTTCCGCTTGATCCGGAATATTCATTCTAAAGATGGAGACTTTATCAGGATTAGACTCAGCTGCGAGTGACAGAAAAATCACAGTGACAGTAGCTTAAACAAGATAGTAATTTATTTCTCTCTTACATGAAAGCCTGGAAGGGCAGTCCAGCACAGGCATGGTGGCTCTGCACTGAGCAGGGACCTGCGTTCCTTTCATCTTCTTGCTTTTCCATTCTCAACATACGGCTTTCACGTTATGGTTCGGAGAGAAGTAGGACGTATCCTTTCCCTATAATGGGACTTTCTTGAAATCGTGACTACCCTTTCTCACTGGTCAGATCTAAGTCACAGGGCTACTGTTAGTTGCAAGAAAGGCTCGGTAAGGTAGTGCTTATTCTGAGTGGCCAAGTGCCCATCTGTTCTGTTAACATTACTAAGAAAGAAAGGGAAAATGAAAAAAATCTATAATGATCTATAGATCGAAAAATCTATAATCTGTCACGGACCCATAATTAGCATTATAGATTCTTTTCACTGTTAGCCCCAGTGACAGAAATTGTTATTGGCCCCGAATATTCATTTTCCCTTTCTTTCTCAGTAATATTAACAGAACAGATGGGCACTTGGCCACTCAGAATAAGCACTACCTTATCCACAAACCTTCAATTTGCCAGAGAGCCAGGCCAAAACTGTAGGAGGTTCCAGTCTCTCTGAAGCCAGCAGAGATTCAAGGGCCCAAGCCACCCTGCTCTTAATTTCCCCCCAAAACATGGAGAGATAAATCCATGAATATGATGAGATTCATTCTGAAATCTGACTCAGTTGTAAGCATATAGGGTGAAAACCCACCTGCAAAGCCAGTGTTACAGGTTTTATAATTTTAGAGTACCCACTTGCTGTGGCCCCAAGGACTCAGAACTAAGTGACAATATCTGAAATTTACCAAAATCAAAAATCATCTGCTGATCTTGGGACTTCCCTGGTGGCGCAGTGGTTAAGAATCTGCCTGCCAATGCAGGGGACATGGGTTCTCCATGGGAAGATCCCACATGCCACAGAGCAACTAAGCCTGCGCGCCACAACTACTGAAGCCCGCGCGCCTAGAGCCCGTGCTCTGCAACAAGAGAAGCCACCGCAATGAGAAGCCTGTGCACCAGAAGGAAGAGTAGCCCCCGCTCACCGTAACTATAGAAAGCCTGCGCGCAGCAATGAAGACCCAACGCAGCCAAAAATAAATAAATATATATTTTTAAAGTATAAAAAAAAATTCTCAACAAAATCTTAGCAAATCGGGCTTCCCTGGTAGCGCAGTGGTTGAGAGTCCGCCTGCTGATGCAGGGGACACGGGTTCGTGCCCCGGTTCGGGAAGATCCCACATGCCGTGGAGCGGCTGGGCCCGTGAGCCATGGCCGCTGAGCCTGCACGTCCGGAGCCTGTGCTCCGCCAACGGGAAAGGCCACAACAGTGAGAGGCCCGCGTACTGCAAAAAACAAACAACAACAAAAAAAACCCCACAATACCACTTGCATTAGCACCCTGCAAATTAAATACTTAAGTATAAATCTAACAAAATATGTACAGGATCTGTATGAGGAAAACTACAAAGCTCTGATGAAGAAATTCAAAGAGAACTAAATAAATGGAGAGATATTCCATGTTTATGCATAGGAAGATTCAATATTGTCAAGATGTGAGTTCTTCCCAACTTGATCTGTAGATTCAATGCAATCCTAGCAAGTTATTCTATGGATATCAACAAACTGATTCTAAAGTTCATATGGAGAGGCAAAAGACCCAGAATAACCAACACAATATTGAAGAAGAACAAAGTTGAAGGACTTAACGCTACCAGACTTCAAGACTCACTATAAAGCTACAGTCATCAAGACAGTGTACTGTTGGCAGGGGGTGGGAGGAGGAGGGATTTGGATGAAGACAGTCAAAAGATACAAACTTCCAGTTATAAAATAAATACTAGGGATGTAATGTACATGATAAATGTAATTAACACTGCTGTGTGTTACATATGAAAGTTGAGTAAATCCTGAGTTCTCATCACAAGGAAAAAATATTTTTTCTATTTCTTTTGTATCTATGTGAGATGTTGGATGTTTCACTAAATTTATTGTGATAATCATTTCATGATGTATGTAAGTCAAATCATTATACTGTACACCTTAAGCTTATACCGGGATGAATGTCAATTATATCTTAATAAAACTGGAAGAAAAAAAAGCATACTGTTGGTGAAAGAATAGACAGATAGATCAATAGAAGAGTAGAGGCACAGAAATAAACCCCCATAAATATAGACAACTGATTTTTGACAAAGGAGCAAAGATAGTCTCTTCAACAAGTGGTGCTGGAACAACTGGACATCCACATGCAAAAACTTAATCTAGACAGAGACCTTACACCCTTCACAAATATTAACTGAAAATGGATCTTAGACCTAACTGTAAAATGCAAAACCATAAAATTTCTAGAAGGTAACATAGGAGAAATCTAGATGGCCTGGGATATGGCAATGGCTTTTTAGATATAACACCAAAGGCACCATCCATGAAAGAAATAATTGATAAGCTATACTTCATTAAAATTAAAACTTCTGATCTGTGAAAGACACTGTCAAGAGAATAAAAAGACCAGCCACAGACTTGTAAGAAAATATTTGCAAAAGATATATCTGATAAAAGGACTGTTATCCAAAATATAAAAAGAATTCTTAAAACTCAAAAATAAGAAAACAAACAACCGAATTTAAAAATTACCTGATCAGACAAATCAAGATATAAAGTTGGCAAATAAGCCTGTGAAAAGATGTTCCACATCATGTCACCAGGGAAGTGCAAATTGAAACAACAAGATGACACTACACACCTATTAAAATGGGTAAAATCTGGAAGACTGACAACACTAAATGCTGGTGAGGATGTGAAGCAACAAGAACGATCATACACTGCTGGTGGGGATGCAAAATGGTACAGCCACTTTGGAAGATAGTTTTGTGGTTTGGTAGTTTCTTACAAAACTAAACTTGCTCTTACCATACAACCCAGCAATCACACTCCTTGGTATTTACCCAAAAGAGTTGAAGACTTATATATACACAAAAGCCTGCACACAGTTGTTTATAACAGCTTTATTCATAATTGCCAAAACTTGGAAGCAACCAAGATATCCTTCAGTAGGTAAGCGGATAAACTGTAGTACATCCAAACAATGGAATATTATTTAGTACTAAAAAGAAATCAGCTATCAAGCCAGGAAAAGATGTGGAGAAACCTTAAACATATATTACTAAGTGAAAGAAGCCAATCTGGAAAGGCTACATACTGTGTGATTCCAACTGTATGACATTCTAGGAAAGGCAAAACTATGGAGACAGGGGCTAGAGAGGAGGGAGGCATGATTAGATGGAGCACAGAGGATTTTTAGGACAATGAAATATCCTGTATGGCATTATAATAATGGCTATACGTCATTATGCCTTTCTCCAAACCCATAGGCTGTACAACACCAAGAGAAAGCCCTAATGTAAACTGTGGACTTTGATGGTGATTTGTCCATGTAACTTCATCCTTGGTAACAAATGTACACACTGGTGAGTGATATTGATAATGGGGGAGGCCATGCATGTGTATGGAAGATGGTATTTGAAAAATCTCTTTACCTTCCTCTTAACTTTGTTGTGAACCCATAAACTGCTCTAAAAAATAAAGTCTTTAAAAAAAATCTACATTGTTGAGAGTGATACATCTGTGAAATGCAACATTGTTAAAAGTGTTGTCTGGGACAGTTGGCTAAGGAAACTAAGAGGAGGGGGTATATGTATACATATGGCTGATTCACTTCATTGTACAGCAGAAACTAACACAACATTGTAAAGCAACTATACCCCAATAAAACAATTTTTTAAAGAAAATTTTAAAAAAGGAGAATTAAGAAAATTTAAATCTTGTTATTGTCACAAATAGTAGTTTCAAATTTGTTGTCTCAGTTGAGCAGGGCTATGAAATTGAGGCTGTGATCATGGAAGAATCTTCTTGTGGGCCAGTTGGTTTTCCTGTTCCAAGCATAGATAAATCTTGCCTGTACAGACCATGGACTGATAGCTGTTGATTGATCAACATTAAATGGTCTCTCTTCTATTAAAATAATACCTCAAAGCACATCTACTGTTGATGGTTTGTGGTAGTGGTGCCCTCATATATAAAAGACTGTTTTACAGAATAAAATTTTTTCAGTGAACAGTAGATAAATCACAGAAGTAATTTTTTATTGAACTTGCTTCAATAATATCTAAGTGGGAAGTTCTTGGTTATTGTATAAGAAATGTACCTTACAAATACTTCTTTGGAAGTCTTTATCTCCATCTCTCTCATTAAAATTATATCAGAAAATGAATAGAGCTGGATATCTTACATGTCTTTTGTTTTCATTTAAAAATTATCCTTAATACTACTCACTCCTTTAAATAACAAAAGATGAAAGAAACCTAAGATCATCTAAACAAAATTGGCCTACATTCCCCAACCACTGATGAAAACTAAAACCAAACATTAAAATCCAGTTGCTAGGAGGGGAAACGGAGTATGGTTTGGAGTTGGGAAAAGTAGGTGTGTATGGGTGCAAATGTGTTCCCACTCAAAGGATCCAAGGAAATCAATCTTGATTCTTACTTAGATTTTGAAAACTGGGATGTGATTTTTAGTTATGTCTATGGTTTGAAACATTTTTTGAGTCATGGACCACTCTGAGAATCTAATGAGAGTGACGGACTTCACTCCCAGAAAAATGCATGTAAACAAATACATAAGGCTTTGCGTATAATTAACCTTATTGCCTTGAAAATGCTTTTCTTTCCCTTAGAGAATTACAAAAAAAAGTTAAGTTTTTTTCTTTATTTTTGAATTTTATTTTATTTTTTTATACAGCAGGTCCTTATTAGTCATAAATTTTATACACATCAGTGTATACATGTCAATCCCAATCGCCCAATTCATCACACCACCACCACCCCACCCCTCCACCACTTTCCCCCCTTGGTGTCCATATGTTTGTTCTCTACATCTGTGTCTCAATTTCTGTCCTGCAAACCGGTTCACCTGTACCATTTTTCTAGGTTCCACATATATGCGCTAACATATGATATTTGTTTTTCTCTTTCTAACTTGCTTCACTCTGTATGACAGTATCTAGATCCATCCATGTCTCTACAAATGACCCAATTTCATTCTTTTTTATGGCTGAGTAATATTCCATTATATATATGTACCACATCTTCTTTATCCATTCGTCTGTCGATGGGCATTTAGGTTGCTTCCATGACCTAGCTATTGTAAATAGTGCTTCGGTGAACATTGGTGAGCATGTGTCTTTTTGAATTATGGTTTTCTCTGAGTATATGCCCAGTAGTGGGATTGCTGTATCATATAGTAATTCAATTTTTTGTTTTTTAAGAAACCTACATGCTGTTCTCCATAGTGGCTGTATCAATTTACATTCCCACCAACAGTGCAAGAGGGTTCCCTTTTCTCCACACCCTCTCCAGTATTTGTTTTTTGTAGATTTTCTGATGATGCCCATTCTAACTGGTGTGAGGTGATACCTCATTGTAGTTTTGATTTGCATTTCTCTAATAATTAGTGATGTTGAGCAGCTTTTCATGTGCTTCTTGGCCATCTCTATGTCTTCGTTGGAGAAATGTCTATTTAGGTCTTCTGCCCATTTTTGGATTGGCTTGTTTGTTTTTTTAATATTGAGCTGCATGAGCTGTTTATATATTTTGGAGATTAATCCTTTGTCTGTTGCTTCATTTGCAAATATTTTCTCCCATTCTGAGGATTGTCTTTTCATCTTGTTTCTGGTTTCCTTTACTGTGCAAAAGCTTTGAAGTTTCATTAGGCCCCATGTGTTTATTTTTGTTTGTATTTCCATTACTCTAGGAGGTGGATCAAAAAAGATCTTGCTGTGATTTATATCAAAGAGTGTTCTTCCTATGTTTTCCTCCAAGAGTTTTATAGTGTCCCATCTTACATTTAGGTCTCTAATCCATTTTGAGTTTATTTTTGTGTATGGTGTTAGGGAGTGTTCTAATTTCATTCTTTTACATGTAGCTGTCCAGTTTTCCCAGCACCACTTACTGAAGAGACTTTCTTTTCTCCATTGCACATCCTTGCCTCCTTCGTCATAGATTAGTTGACCATAGGTGCGTGGGTTTATCTCTGGGCTTTCTATCTTGTTCAGTTGATCTAGGTTTCTCTTTTTGTGCCACTACCATATTGTCTTGATTACTGTAGCCTTGTAGTATAGTCTGAAGTCAGGGAGTCTGATTCCTCCAGCTCCGTTTTTTTCCCTCAAGACTGCTTTGGCTATTCGGGGTCTTTTGTGTCTCCAAACAAATTTTAAGATTTTTTGTTCTAGTTCCGTTAAAAAATGCCATTGGTAATTTGATAGGGATTGCATTGAATCTGTAGATTGCTTTGGGTAGTATAGTCATTTTCACAATATTGATTCTTCCAATCCAAGAACATGGTATATCTCTCCATCTGTTTGTATCATCTTTAATTTCTTTCATCAGTGTCTTATAGTTTCCTGCATACAGGTCTTTTGTCTCCCTAGGTAGGTTTATTCCTAGGTATTTTATTATTTTTGTTGCAATGGTAAATGGGAGTGTTTCCTTAATTTCTCTTTCAGATTTTTCATCATTAGTGTATAGGAATGCAAGAGATTTCTGTGCATTAATTTTGTATCCTGCAACTTTACCAAATTCATTGATTAGCTCTAGTAGTTTTCTGGTGGCATCTTTAGGATTCTCTATGTATAGTATGATGTCATCTGCAGTGACAGTTTTACTTCTTCTTTAACAATTTGTATTCCTTTTATTTCTTTTTCTTCTCTGATTGCCGTGGCTAGGACTTCCAAAACTATGTTGAATTGATAGTGGTGAGAGTGGACATCCTTGTCTTGTTCCTGATCTTAGAGGAAATGCTTTCAGTTTTTCACCATTGAGAATGATGTTTGCTGTGGGTTTGTCGTATATGGCCTTTATTATGTTAAGGTAGGTTCCCTCTATGCCCACTTTCTGGAGAGTTTTTATCATAAATGGGTATTGAATTTTGTCAAAAGCTTTTTCTGCATCTATTGGGATGATCATATGGTTTTTATTCTTCAGTTTGTTAATATGGTGTATCACATTGATTGATTTATGTATATTAAAGAATCCTTGCATCCCTGGGATAAATCCCACTTGATCGTGGTGTATGATCCTTTTAATGTGTTATTGGATTCTGTTTGCTAGTATTTTGTTGAGGATTTTTGCATCTATATTCATCAGTGATATTGGTCTGTAATTTTCTTTTTTTGTAGTATCTTTGTCTGGTTTTGGTATCAGGGTGATGGTGGCCTCATAGAATGAGTTTGGAAGTGTTCCTTCCTCCGCAATTTTTTGGAAGAGTTTGAGAAGGATGGGTGTTAGCTCTTCTCTAAATGTTTGAGAGAATTCACCTGTGAAGCCATCTGGTCCTGGACTTTTGTTTGTTGGAAGATTTTTAATCACAGTTTCAATTTCATTACTTGTGATTGGTCTGTTCATATTTTCTGTTTCTTCCTGGTTCAGTCTTGGAAGGTTATACCTTTCTAGGAATTTTTCTATTTCTTCCAGGTTGTCCATTTTATTGGCATAGAGTTGCTTGTAGTAGTCTCTTAGGATGCTTTGTATTTCTGCGGTATCTGTTGTAACTTCTCCTTTTTCATTTCTAATTTTATTGATTTGAGTCCTCTCCCTCTTTTTCTTGATGAGTCTGGCTAATGGTTTATCGATTTTGTTTATCTTCTCAAAGAACCAGCTTTTAGTTTTATTGATCCTTGCTATTGTTTTCTTTGTTTTCTATTTCATTTATTTCTGCTCTGATCTTTATGATTTCTTTCCTTCTGCTAACTTTGGGTTTTGTTTGTTCTTCTTTCTCTAGTTCCTTTAGGTGTAAGGTTAGATTGTTTATTTGAGATTTTTCTTGTTTCTTGAGGTAGGCTTGTATAGCTATAAACTTCCCTCTTAGAACTGCTTTTGCTGCATCCCATAGGTTTTGGATTGTCGTGTTTTCATTGTCATTTGTCTCCAGGTATTTTTTTATTTCCTCTTTGATTTCTTCAGTGATCTCTTGGTTATTTAGTAACTTATTGTTTAGCCTCCATGTGTTTGTGTTTTTTACATTTTTTCCCTGTAATTGATTTCTAATCTCATAGCGTTGTGGTCAGAAAAGATGCTTGATATGATTCCAATTTTCTTAAATTTACTGTACCTTGATTTGTGACCCAAGATGTGATCTATCCTGGAGAATGTTCCGTGTGCACTTGAGAAGAAAGTGTAATCTGCTGTTTCTGGATGGAATGTCCTATAAATATCAATTAAATCTATCTGGTCTGTTGTATCATTTAAAGCTTCTGTTTCCTTATTTATTTTCATTTTGGATGATCTGTCCATTGGTGTAAGTGAGGTGTTAAAGTCCCCCAGTATTATTGTGTTACTGTCGACTTCCTCTTTTATAGCTGTTAGCAGTTGCCTTATGTATTGAGGTGCTCCTATGTTGGGTGCATATATATTTATAATTGTTACATCTTCTTCTTGGATTGATCCCTTGATCATTATATAGTGTCCTTCCTGTCTCTTGTAACATTCTTTATTTTAAAGTCTATTTTATCTGATATGAGTATTGCTACTCCAGGTTTCTTTTATTTCCATTGGCATGGAATATCTTTTTCCATCTCCTCACTTTCAGTCTGTATTTGTCCCTAGGTCTGAAGTGGATCTCTTGTAAACAGCATATAGATGGGTCTCGTTTTTGTATCCATTCAGCAAGTCTGTGTCCTCTGGTTGGAACATTTAATCCATTCCCGTTTAAGGTAATTATCAATATGTATGTTCCTATGACCATTTTCTTAATTGTTTTGGATTTGATTTTGTAGGTCATTTTCTTCTCTTGTGTTTCCCACTTAGAGAAGTTCGTTTAGCATTTATTGTAGAGCTGGTTTGGTGGTGCTGAATTCTCTTAGCTTTTACTTGTCTTATAAAGCTTTTGATTTCTCCATCGAATCTGAATGAGATCCTTGCTGGGTAGAGTAATCTTGGTTGTAGGTTCTTCCCTTCCATCACTTTAAGTATATCATGCCACTCCTTTCTGGCTTGTAGAGTTTCTGCTGAGAAATCAGATGTTAACCTTATGGGAGTTCCCTTGTATGCTGTCATTTTTCCCTTGCTGCTTTCAATAATTTTTCTTTGTCTTTAATTTTTGCCAGTTTGATTACTATGTGTCTTGGCATGTTTCTCCTTGGGTTTATCCTGTATGGGACTCTCTGCGCTTCCTGGACTTGGGTGGCTATTTCCTTTCCTGTGTAAGGGCAGTTTTCCACTATAATCTCTTCAGGTATTTTCTTGGGTCCTTTGTCTCTCTCTTCTCCTTCTGGGACCCCTATAATGTGAATGTTGTTGCATTTAATGTTGTCTCAGAGGTCTCTTAGACTGTCTTCGTTTCTTTTCATTCTTTTTTCTTTATTCTGTTCCGCAGCAGTGAATTCCACCATTCTGTCTTCCAGGTCACTTATTCGTTCTTCTGCCTCAGGTATTCTGCTATTGATTCCTTCTAGTGTAGTTTTCATTTCAGTTATTGTATTGCTCATCTCTGTTTGTTCTTTAATTTTTCGAGGTCTTTGTTAAACATTTCTCGCATCTTCTCGATCTTTGCCTTCATTCTTTTTCTGAGGTCCTGGATCATCTTCACTATCATTATTCTGAATTCTTTTTCTGGAAGGTTGCCTATCTCCACTTCATTTAGTTGTTTTTCTGGGGTTTTATCTTGTTCCTTCATCTGGTACCTAGCCCTCTGCCTTTTCATCTTGTCTATCTTTCTGTGAATGTGGTTTTTGTTCCACAGGCTGCAGGATTGTAGTTCTTCTTGCTTCTGCTGTCTGCCCTCTGGTCTCTTTTTTGTTTTTACATTACAATTGTCTGATAGGTCTCTGAAGTCTTCTTTTTAATGTATTAATTTAATTTATTTTATTTATTTATTAATTTTGCTGCACCTGGTCTTAGTTGCGGCATGTAGGTTCTTTGCTGTGGCAGACGAACTTCTCTTTAATTGTGGCATGCATGCTCCAGGGCCCATGGGCTCCAGAGTGCATGGACTCTGTAGTTTGCGGCACGCGGGCTTAGTTGCCCTGCAGCATGTAGGATCTTAGTTCCCCGACCAGGGATCGAACCCGCATCCCCTGCACTGGAAGGTGGATTCTTTACCACTGGACCAGTAGGGAAGTCCCAAGCTTTTCTAATTTGGGTTTTCAAGTAAACTTAATGCCCTCTTCTTGAAAAAAATTACAATAAATAAAAGTTGTGCACATATAGAATAAAAAATAAGTTTATTCTGTTTGAAAGTAATTGTAATAAGATGCTGCTCCTTTGGTTTATTTTGTTCTTTGTTTTTCCAAAAAAACAGCCCCCATTTATTATTTCAAGGTTTCTGTCGGTCAGCAGTCTGGGCACAGTAAAGCTGAGAATGCTGCAGTTGTCATCTAAGGCTTGGGGTACCCTTCAAGGCCCATTCACATTGTTGACAGAATTCCATTATAGGATTGAGGTCGCTGTTTTCTGGATAACTGTTGACCAGAGACCATTCTCAGCTCCTGGGTGCTGCCTGCAGTTCCTTGCTACATGGTCTTTATAGGCAGTTCTTGGCACAGTTGTTTGCTTGCTTCCAGATTAGCAGGAGCATGTGTCTCTGACATTCTAAAGGGCTCAGTCATTTTTAAAGACTCACCTGATAAGGTCTGACCCAGCTGGATCATCTCCCTTTGGATTAACTCAAAAACAACTGATAAGAAACCTAGTCATGGGAATGATATCCCATCACAGTCACTCCCCTGCACTCAAGGGGAGGAGATTATACAAACTGTGTACACACCAGGGGCTGGAATACTTGGGGGTCATCTTAGAATTCTGCCTACCACAGCTACTTTCCCACCACTGCTTCTAGGGAGGCTTCTTTGGTTTAATAAGAAGTTGTGTGGTTTTTAAAAAGATGAGACAAACAGTATCATACAGTTGACATTAACTTTTGCTTTGATAGACAGGAAGGTTGAAACCCTGATTCACTCAAGTCTATGGTAGCAAATAGAATCGTGGCCAGTTAAGGATGAGCTGGGATCTCGAACACCAGATTTTCTACCACTCTTCATGTTGAATTCATGTTACTTCATTTCCTTTGTTCCCAAGTCATTGAAGTCATCTTTGGCAAAGCATACTTCCCTACTGCCATCTGTCAACAAGGAAAGGATTACAGATTTACTTTCCACTTGAAGATAATTTGAGCAGAAGTAACATTCAAAAGTATTCTGAGGGCTTTCAGGTCACTACAGTTTTCTGACTGAAGCTTTCGAAAAAGCTTCTCCTTTGTCACTCTCAATGCCAGCCTGTAGAAGCATTTGCTTCAGTTTTATATTATATATATATAACTGAAAGTCTGAAGCTTCATCCCTCCAAGTTATTCTTCTAAGTGTATAGGCTTGGCCAAAAGACCTTGTAGTTTTTGTTTTGTTTTTCAGAAGAATGAGGTTGGTGACTCCAGGACCTTGAACGGAAGGATCTACATCATTCACTGTATTTACCAAAACTATCTGCCTAATGAACCAAATTGTGAGCAAACTCCTCCCAGTAGAATTGCTTGGAGAACTTGCTTTCCTTTTATCTTTCTCTTAAGTGCACACACAACTTCTGCTTCAAGTTCAATAAGCACTTCATGACCTGTCTTATTCTATATGGTCGATAATATTCTATTATTATTTGACAAAATCTCTTGAAAAGATGGTGATTCAAGGCCCTGGTTTGGAGGAAGATGAAGCTATTCAGAGCTTAGGCAAGGCTGTTTGCAGGGTCTTTGGCATTGATGCCAAACTACTGGCCAACATGCAGAGCTGCTTTCTTCT
This sequence comes from Phocoena phocoena, assembly GCF_963924675.1. NCBI lineage: Eukaryota > Metazoa > Chordata > Mammalia > Artiodactyla > Phocoenidae > Phocoena > Phocoena phocoena. The sequence continues at coordinate 47,128,692 of NC_089235.1, read as the reverse complement.
AAAAGGCAGTGTGACCAAATGGGCAGCTGAGCTTCCCGAGGTACTTCCTAGAACCTGAGATGGGAGTCTTCTTTTCATCCAAGTTTGCTTGGCAAAGTCTTTTCACAGTTTAAAAGGAGTTAGTGGTAACTATATTTTCAAACATGAGCTCAGAAAACATGTTTTTTTCCTCTGAAGGCACTGGTCAGTAATAATGAACAAAACCCAGAAGGTCACAGAGAAATGTTTGTGGTTCATTCTTTTCCATGCCAAAGAGAAATGTTATTACTTTCAATTATTCAAAGATCTGCTTCAAAATACAAAAAAGGAATATTACACATTTTGGAGTGTGGTCATCAACTGACATATTCCACCTCAGCTTCAAGCCCCCTGATGACCAATTTCAGGGCATGTGGCTTTACCAAGGTCTCTCCAGTCCCACAGGGATTCTTTGGTTTGGCATGAGCAATAGCTTTGGATGAGCGATCTTGCAGGATACTTGAAAATAAGGCTCCTGATTTGAGATGAATCCATTTGATAAGATTCTGGTATTTCCAAAACAGGATTCTTCTCATGAATCCACACTATCTGAGATATATTTTAGGATGTAGAAGTGTCAGGTGCTCCGTCAGCTTCGCTGGCCTAAGGTTTACATTGGCAGAATCCTGCCTCATCCAGAGCACCAAGACTTGATATCTGATTGCATTCAGCAATAAAGTAAACCCAAAAAGCACAAATATTTGTTCGTACTGTGATTTATTTCTTTCAACATTTCCAATTTAAGCTAGGCATAACAAAAGCAAAGGCCGATATTTTTATTCAAAATGATAGATTATGTTTTATTTAATTCTCATCAGTGGTAAACAATTTTAGAAATCCTAGAATGGCAACAGTGACAATGGTATGTTACCCAACCACACACTCACTTAGCGTGCGATAAGACAGTTTAATAAGCAAGCGGAAGGAAAAATTTGGAAATTTATACCAGCAAACTGCTCCATTCGCTAATTACTTGTGTAATCAAAGAGGCAATTGCAAAAGCTTTTTGCATCTTCCAGAAATCTCCGGAAATTCCTCACTACTGATAATGAACGATGATATGCAGTTCTACAGGTTTAAAAAGAATCACATAGCTTCCTATGTGTTACACTTTCCGCTGCATATGTGTCTTTTTATATTGCCAGTATTTTCACAGATACATGAGTAGTAAAAAACAAAGAAGAATCAACAGGATTCAGAAAATTGTGACGTTCTTTCATTTCCCTCCAGACTCATATGAGTAATCTAGAGGATGAGCATGGCACAGGCACATGGGGAAGTGACCTTGGCTTTTCTTACTTACACTTCACTGCAATTCTCTGTTAACTTTCCATTCGGTTAAACTTCCATGTACAGTATCGTAGGCATACTCTTGCATTCTATTCATACTGACACTGATTTACTGCAAATAACTTGATAACCATGGAGCGCTAGTCTTGGCCATGTCTTTATCGTGAATGAAACTCTTTAAATGTAGATGTTTCCTGTGATCACCTTGCATAAATCAATAGCTGTTTTCTATTTCCACCATCAGTCTTCTTGTAAAATAGAATTGGAACAAGCTGAGTAAAATGATCTTTTTATCATGTCTTGCAACTATCCTATCTTTATCATTCCAATGATTGTGAATTTGTACACTTATAGAAATCAACTCATGAGTGCTAAAAAATTGCTTTTATATACAGACAAAATAAGCTCCTAAAAGTAAGTGCGATTTTCCAAGAAAAATAAAATATTTTTACTTGAGAGTGTCAGGTACATTACACTCTTTTCAACTTGTCTTGAATGAGTGAAGGTAATCTATTATCAATGGTTTTACCACAAAAATCAATATTCACTCTTGAGTTGCAATGTCTTCAAATTTTTTCAACTTTTTCATGCTTTCTGAAATTTTTCAGTGCATCCTAAAATTTTTCAAAGCTATTTTCCATCTGAAATTCTTTGTGACTGATTTTTTAAAGTGAGATCAATAACTATAAGTAACAGAATACTGCATTCTTTGTAACAGCATATTCCAACCATTGAACAATTTTCTTAAAGCTTTGCAGTTGACCTGGAATGTTTTGTAATCTTAAGGTAAATTTGTGTTGATACTGCCAATCATGTAATTTCATGAACTTCAAACTATATGCAGGGTCCCAAGTGGAAGCTGACTCATTCTCTGGCCAGTAGATGAACTCTGATTAATTATTGGTGACGATAAAGCCCTCTATTGCATGTTGCTGTCTTTGGTGTCGTTCTTCAATTTACAATGGAATATTAGCACATGTTGTAAATGAATATAACAGACTTTTGTTCTGACAATGTTTTAAAATAACCACAGTTCCAAAACAAACAAAACTCACACAGGCATACACACAACTGACCACAGATGAAACAATCACACTGCTAAAGAAGAATAACAACAACAAAATGTGTGTACCAAGCCTTGCAGAATGTACAGTGCTGACAGGAACAAATAAGTCCACATGAGGACACAGGCAAAACATCAACTGAGAATGATGCCAGGTCTCATCATCATTTGAGGTGAGATTCTCAATAGTGCCATCTGAGTCCATTCAGGCTACTATAACAAAAATAACATAGATGGCTATAAACAACAGAAATTTATTTATCACAATTCTGAAGGCTGAAAGTCCAAGATCAAGGTACCATTCGATTCAGTGTCTGGTGAGAACACACTTCTTGGTGCATTGATGGCCAATTTCTCATGGTATCCTCACTTGACAGAGAGCTGAGAGGGGAAGCAGACTCTCTTGTGACTTGTATAAGGGCACTAATGCCATTCATGAGGTCTTCACCCTTATGATCCCATCTAACCCGAATTACCTCCCAAAGGCCCGACCTCCTAATACTATCACATTGGGAGGTAGAGTTTCAACATGTTAATTTTGGGTGGACACAAACATTCAGTCCATAAGGTGTCCCTAGTTTTCCTTTGATTTTTTTTTTTCTGTCTACATGAAAAGTTGGATATTTTTACATTTTCACAAGACAAATAGGACCATGACTTACATTTTACAATTTACATAGCTGGTTTGAGAGGTATAATTATTGTTCCCTCTGGAATGCTGGGTAGGCCCATGCTCACTGCACCCCCATCTCTGCCACTGCCCCACCCTTGCCCTACATTATATTTACACAGTTCTTCCAGAAACCGAATGATACCCACTTAGGCATAAATCTGGGTTTTAGTGTATGAGTTTTTTATAAAAGCTTATGTATTTTATTATTCAGTAGTTAGAAGGGGAGTTCGTGGTTTTCTCCTTTGAGGAGACAGTAGATTTTAAAGTATGTTTTCAAATGCATTTGGCAATGATTTCAGAGAAGAAATGACAAGATTACAAAAGGAGCTAGAAAGAAAGAAAGTAAAACTTAGTAGCAAAATATCAAGTGTCCTTATTTGCCACAGATCCACAAATAAATGGCAGGGACATCACAGGGGTCCAGAGAATGGTTTCACAAGCAATTATAGAGTTAAGAACTTTCAGAGATGAGCTTGAGACAACATGAACTATTTCACGTGCAAATCAAAATCTCAAAGCCAATGAAATTGATAGTGTATTACCCTTACAGAAACACTGAGGAGGGATGGCAATGTAACCACCTTAAATGGCCACTGTTGTCTGCTAGTGACACCTCTTAGTGAGGACTGGGAACACAGCAATATCCACTAGGCTTATGGTGCCAGGTTCCAAGGAAGAGCTCCCTGACAGGTGTTATTCCTTGCTTCATAAAGTCTCAATGTCCTTTTGGGCCTGGACGCCCATTTCTTGCACAACAGTTGTACTCTGAGTCTAACCAATAGCTGATGTACATGGTAACCAAAGTGAAAAGCAGATATCTCAAATATAGACTAAGAATTCATGTTAGAACACAAAGATGAATAACACAAACTTTATTTTTTTATACTTCATGCTAATTTTATTTATTTTAATTTATTTTTTATTGAAGTATAGTTGATTTACAATGTTATGTTAATTTCTGCTGTACAACAAAGTGACTCAGTTATACACATATATACATTCTTTTTTATATTCTTTTTCATTATGGTTTATCCCAGGATATTGAATATAGTTCCCTGTGCTATACAGTAGGACCTTGTTGTTTATCGATTCTATATGTAATAGTTTGCATCTACTAACCCCAAACTCTCAGTCCATCCCTTCCCCACCCCCTGCCCCCTTGGCAACCACAAGTCTGTTCTCTATGTCTGTGAGTCTGTTTATGTTTCATAGATAGGTTCATTTGTGCCATACTTTAGATTCTACATATAAGTGATACCATATGGTATTTGTCTTTCTCTTTCTGACTTACTTCACTTAGTATGATCATCTCTAGTTCCATCCATGTTGCTGCAAATGGCATTAGTTCGTTCTTTTTTATGGATGAGTAATATTCCATTGTATATATGTACCGCATCTTCTTTGCCCATTTATCTGTTAATGGATATTTAGGTCGCTTCCATGTCTTGGCTATTGTGAATAGAGCTGCTATGAACATAGGGGTGCATGTATCTTTCTGAATTATAGTTTTGTCTGGATATATGCCCAGGAGTGGGATTGCTGGATGATATGGCAACTCTATTTTTAGTTTTCTGAGGAACCTCCATACTGTTTTCCATAGTGCCTACACCAACTTACATTCCCACCAACAATGTAGTAGGGTTCCCTTTTCTCTACACCCTCTTCCAGCATTTGCTATTTGTAGACTTTTTAATGATGGCCATTCTGACCAGTGTGAAGTGGTAGCTCATTTTTGTTTTGATTTGCATTTCTCTAATAATTAGCAATATTGAGCATTTTTTTACGTACCTATTGGCCATCTGTATGTCTTCTTTGGAGAAACGTCTATTTAGGTCTTCTGCCCTTTTTTGATTGGGTTGTATATAAAACAGACTTTTATTTATTTTTTATTTCTTTTGCGGTACGCAGGCCTCTCACTGTTGTGGCCTCTCCTGTTGTGGAGCACAGGCTCCAGATGCGCAGGCTCAGCGGCCATGGCTCACCGGCCTAGCTGCTCCGCGGCACGTGGGATCTTCCCGGACTGGGGCACGAACCCGTGTCACCTGCATCGGCAGGTGGACTCTCAACCACTGCGCCACCAGGGAAGCCCTAGAACAAACTTTTTATAAGATGCGAAATAGAAAAAGAAGCAAGGTATTCTGTGAAACATAATTAAAGGCAATAAAAAACAATTAAAATACAATTTTAAATGGATTTTAAATGTTCATCGATTGTTACGGTTGTTTTTTGTTTGTCGCTATAGCACTTAGAAACACTGAAAAATATTCAAATCGTTTTTAGAACTTACCCAAATAAAATTCTTTGCCTCAAAAGTACACCCTGTGAAGTCAGAATAGTGGTTATCCTTAAGGGTGGCAGTGCCCAGAAAGGGCAGGAGAGGCCTTTTGGGGTATTAGTAAGGTCTTTTGCCCCTGGGACTGGTTGTGTGGGTGTGTTCCAGCCATGTGCTGGAGTCTGTGCAAATCATCTCTGAAAGCCGAGTTCTTATTTCCAGGAATTTGTGAGCTAGTTGTTAAACACAGCCATCAATAAAAATTACATTATGGAAACTTAAGATTAAATAAATTATATAAAACTTCCTAATTATTTTACTATATTTAACTGTTATCCATGCTCTTGAGGTTATTTATGCACATTGTATCTGTGTGACGGAAATATATAACATATACAGATATATATGTGTATATATATATATATATATATTACTACATGTCTCTCCCCAACTCTGCATTCAGTGACATCATGTTGGTAGTTTGAAATGGGCCGTGGTGGCTGATTTCATTTGCATCACAGAAATGGACAAACGTTAGAAGTCAGGGCTTAAGTTTTATTGATTTTTCTAGACTTAGGAAAGTAATGGAGAAAACATTAATAATTCAGATTGAACTTAAAAGTACATCACGTCTGTAGCCATTACATTGTAAATAGAACAGAAAAATGAGGAAATAGTCTTTCAATATTTGAAAACTATTATCCAGTTCAGCGAAGTTGCTCACATCATTGACAAATAAGTTCAGACATACCTCTTCATTATTTCACTTTTATCTTACTCATTAATACAAAGAAAAATATTAACCAACATTCATGTTGAAATTACAGTCATTAGCTGCAAACTTAGATTGTCCACTGGTATAAGAAATAAGGAAAAATCAATTTTTTTCTCATAATTTCTTCATTTCTACTCCTTTGTTTCTGTTTTCTTTTTCTGTAATTCTAATTAATTATATTAATTTAATGCAAGGCCTCATTACTCTCGTATTTTCCACCTCTCTGTTTATTTGTTATACTTTCTGGGAGATTTCTTCAACTTTATCTTCCTTCTGTTGAATTTTTAAAATTTAACAATCATTTTAAATTTCCAAGACTTCTTTCTTATTCTCTAATTCTACCATATTTACAACAATCCTTTTCTTGTTTTAGAGGTGGAATTTTAATTTTTCAGATATTTCTGAATATACAAAAGGGTATTTTAAAAAATATTTATTTATTTATTTTGGGCTGTGTTGGGTCCCTGTTGCTGCACACGGGCTTTCTCTAGTTTCAGCAAGCGGGGGCTACTCTTCGTTGTGGTGAGAGGGCTTCTCATCGCAATGGCCCCTCCTGAAGTGGAGCATGGGCCCCAGGCCCGCGGGCTCCAGACCTCAGGCTCAGCAGCTGTGGCACACGGGCCTAGCTGCTCGGCGGCACGTGGGATCCTCCCAGACCAGGGCTCGAACCCACGTCCCCTGCATTGGCAAGTGGACTCCCAACTGCTGCCGCCACCAGGGAAGCCCAAAATGGTATTTTTTAAAGTTGTCCATGATCCTCTGAATTATTTGTCTCTTGTAGGATTGATTCCTCTGTTTAATTTGGTCCTTCTTTTTTCTTGTTACAGTCTTTTCTCCAATGTCTAGTGATTCTTGGTTGCTCATTTATATTTAAAAATGAGGCAATAGTAAAGCCTGTTCCTTGGAGCTTGACTGTATGTTTGGGCTTGTTGAATGACAGCCTTTGTCTTCAGGTGAGCAGTTGGAGATCAGCCAATTTGCTTGGGGACATTAAAATGCAGGGCTCCTGCATTGTTATCTTGTTGTCTCCTGGCAGGTTGGTCAATTTCCTCAGAGAAGTCCCTCCCTATTTACGTTAACCTTGGGAGTAAACAGTAGGCAGCCTGTGACCAAGGGCAGGTAAGGTGACTCTTCCATATACAGACTCCTGTTTTCTGCCACACTTCATTTCTGCCCTCTGTACTACCTGCTTTTGTTGAGACTTTGAGTCCTGAACCTCTCTGAGTTTCTATAGGCAAATCAGCTCCCTGCTCTTTGCAGGCCACTTCTTAGGAATGTCAAGAAACAGTTTCCTACACCCTGCTTCATCAGTTACCACCCCATTTCCTGGTTTTTGTCTTGAAAAAGTTTTAGAAATTCTCATCATTGTTCACTATTTTGAAACAGAAAGCTCAACTCATTTTTAACTGTTTGAGACTTCATATATAGGGCTGTTTCCTTTGGGTGGGGTAAGAAGAGTTATGGGTATGGGGGTGTTGTCATAATGTTTTAAAGACCTGAGCTAATATTTCTGTAATTATTGGTTCATGTAAGCCCTCTGTCTTGTTTTCTTAAATGTATTTATCCCCATTCCTCACTCCTCCCCCTCTCTTTCCACTGGGCAACCATTTTACTGTATGGGATGATGTATATATCCTTCTATTTGTATGTATCCCAGTAAAATAATGTATCATTATTCTCTGTGAACTTATTTTTTAATTTATACAAATGATATTGTGCTAAATATCTCATTCTACTTTTTTCGGTCAGCTCAAGCTTATTAATTATATTTTCAGAAATTCCCGCATCTCTCTTATTTGTTATCTGCTTGATCTGTCAGTTAAAATCTCCAACTATAATTAATGTATCTATTTCTGTCAGTTGTGATTTAATATATATTTGTTTTATTAAGTGCTTATGTGTACATGGTTATATCATTTTGTATTTCATTTTGTATTTTTGTATTTGTATATCATTTTGTATTTGTATATCATTTCTTATTATTAGTATATATTATCCCTTACTAACTTTAATTCTACTCTTTACTTGAATTTTAGTTTTTCAGGTATTAAGATTGCTACCTGAGCTTTCTTTTAATTCTCTATTTTTGCCTGGTATATCTTTTTCTATCCTTCTAACTTTTCTATGCCTTTCTGTTTTATTTATTTATATTATTTTTGGCTGCGTTGGGTCTTCGTTGCTGCTTGCGGGCTTTTTCTAGTTGCCGCTCTCCTGGGTCTCTAGATTGCTGACTGCAGATCTAGGGACTTGTCAGCCTCCATAATCACGTGAACCAAGTCCTTACAGTCAATCTATCTAGCATCTCTCTATGGTCTCTATACAGAGATAGTTTATCTATCTATCTATCTATCTATCTGTCCTTTTTGTTCTGTTTCTCTGCCGAACCCTAATACAGTAACTTCACCATTTACATATATTTTACTTAATATTATATTAGGATTTGTTCCTTACATGGCATTTCTACTTTCATTTTTTCTTTTCTCTTTTTTCCTGCTTTCCTTTGAGTGGAAGAAATTTTATTCTCATGAAGCAAGTATGTCCTACAGAATGCCTCTCTAGTCAATGTTTTATCAATAAAATGCTTCTTGATTTTTAATATCCAAGTGTCATAATCCATAAGTACATAACGATGAAAGACTTTTGGGGGCTGATGTTTATGTAGGAAAAAAATTGGTATTTACATTCCCCCAACTAAGTACAATTTTTTAAAAAAATATTATTTATTTTTGGCTGTGTTGGGTCTTCATTGCTATGAGCGGGCTTTCTCTAGCTGTGGCGAGTGAGGGCTATTCTTCGTTGTGGTGCGCGGGCTTCTCACTGCAGTGGCTTCTCTTGTTGCAGAGCGCGGGCTCTAGGGTGTGCAGGCTTCCGTAGTTGTGGCACCCAGGCTCAGTAGTTGTGGCTCGCAGGCTGTAGAGCGCAGGCTCAGTAGTTGTGGCGCACAGGCTTAGTTGCTCCACAGCATGTGGGATCTTCCCGGACCAGGGCTTGAACCCCTGTCCTCTGCATTGGCAGGTGGATTCTTAACCACTGCGCCACCAGGGAAGTCCCCAGTACAATAGTTTTAATAATATGATGTGAAGGAAGTGTTAAGTTACATTCCCGATAAAATTGGTAAAATGTCCAAATCACGTGTAGACATTTTGAAAAGTGCACTAAGTACCAAGTAAAGGGACGTATGTTCCAGATGTTGCAGAAACAGAGAGAAGAGAAAAGAAAAATTTCAAAGCTGTAAAGCATATGGTGGAGTGTAAGACCTAGCAGAGAGGAGAGAGGTACTTTCATGCAGGACACACAATATGAACCAGCAGAACTCAAGAAACTGGCATGAGGACACAGGATGAAGTACAGGCTGCAAACAGTGGCAGAAAAAATGTAAAAGTCTACATTCTGAACCACTGGCCCCATTCCCAAGCTTGGCTCTCATAGCACTGGATGTTGGGCTTTTTCCTATTACCAGCTCCACCTCAGACAGTTCTGGAAGATTACCCTCCAGAGAAAGTGATCAGCCACAAAGAAGAAATTTCAAACTTTAATCTGAGAGGGTTGCCAAAAAGAGGCTGGGACCCCATCCAATTACTCTTCAGAAAATGCCATCAGAACAATCCCCAACCATTCAGAGCTCCCAATCAGTGTCTATCAAAATGATCATATGGCTTTTCTCCTTTCATTTATTACAGTAGAACTCTTCTAACCAACTTACATTTAACTGACCAATTGCCTCACCATCTCTCAGGAAAACTTATTGACAAATGTTTATGATATACTGCACGCTCATGGCTAGTAGGCTACTCTCTGGTATAATCACATACTTCCATTCCCACAAATTGAGTTATTTCGTTGTTTTTTGTCCTCAAATTGCTTTTTGCCACTTGTGCTTGTTATTTTAAATATTTAATCAAATATTTCTTAATTTGGCAAAATATGAGTGTGAAGCAGAAGAGCTGTTGATTCTGTTTAGAATAGGCAGAATTCTAAAGATTTCCCCCAAGATTCTCATCCCCTGGTTATTCACACACTAATCTAGGTACTGTTTTATAGGGACTTCACAGATGGAATTAAAATGATTAATCAGCTGACCTTAAAATAAGGAGATTATCCTGGATTTTTCAGATAGGTCCAAAGTAATCACATGAACCCTTAAAAGCAGAAGAGATGAGGTATAAGGGATGAGCAGAAAGGTCAGAAGTGTAAGAACTCCCCCGCCATTGCTGGCTTTGAAGACTGAGAAAAGACGTCAAGAGCTGAGGAATGTGGGCAGCCTTTAGAAGATGAGAATGATCCTGGCCAAAAGACCACCAGGAAACAGGGATGTCAGTCCTACAACCTCACAGAAATAAATTCTGCCAATAACCCAAATGATTCTGGAAGTGATTCTCCCATAAGAGCCTCCAGTCAGGAACGAAGCTCTGGCCAACACCTCGATTTCAGCCTTGTGGGACTCTAAGCAGAGCTTACTGAACTCTGACCAAAGACCTCTGAGCTAGTAAATGGGTCTTGTGTTAAGCAACTCAGGTGGTGGTAATTTGCTACAGCAGCACTAGGAAACGAATACACTATTAAAAAGTAAATTTATTACTTTGAAAAATATTGGTAAGATGAGTTGCTGAAAAAAGCTGTTTTTGAATGTGATGTGACCACAACAATTGTAAAAGATTGGAAAGAAGATTGTAAAAATCTGCAGAAAAATACATTCCATCTGCTTCACAAATGCCCTAGAGGCTTCACTCCGCTTTAACAGCACCCAAACTAGAAATTTAGGGCAATACATGATGGGCATGGCTTACGTAGGAAAGACAACTCAGAAATCCATTGATCTATACTAAAAGAAAAGAACTTAGCTCTACATTTAAAGACTGATGTTAAGTGTATGTAGTTTTAAGTTAGCCATATAAATTTGCCCCTGCATTTGAAGACTGGTGTTTATATGTTTTAAGTTAAAACAAAATGGATAAGGTATCTATGTCAATTTTTAAAGATTCCATGCTCTAAGCAAATTTTTTATTAACAGACAAATTATCAATCCTGATTGCCTCTGTTAAGAGAGTTTCTCCTGTAAACCAGTGAATCATCAACTGCTTCCCTAAAGTTCTAGGCTCCTGTTGTTACTGGTTATACTAGGTGTGTGCAGTGCTGTCTTTCACTATAGCTCTCTGCAGAATAATGCCTGTTATCGTGGGGCGGGGGGTCTGGGGGGGCTTTCCTTTCCTGTGCTTCTCCATCTTCAGCTCCCTATGTTGTACATGTGAGACAGTTTCATTGGATGCTATGAATTTTCACCAGAATTTTCAGTTTCCAAGTTGGCTAGGACCTGAAGTAACTTCCCCGCTGCACAGTCCTTGAATTACATGCCTACCTTCAGCATTTCCGGTTTTTACTGTTTCTGAGGCTGCAAACTGAAATGCTTTCAGGGTGAGGCAGGTAACCTAAATAAGGAAATCCTGAGAAAGGGAGTGACATGGGCTGGTGTAAGTAACAGGGAGTGGTAAGTCCAGTGATAAACCAGAGTTAGTGCCAAAAGAAATAAAGTGCCTGTTAGTGATTGCTGATGCTAATTTCATGCCCACTACCAGCTGCCTTTTAGATCTCCTTTCTAATTTTCATTTTACCTGCCACTTTACAAACTGACAGAAATATATACAATTTTACGAATGACAAAAAGATGTATTAATTATAAGTAATTTCCCAAAGTAAAGTTGTATTTTGTAATATAGCAGAACATTTTCCGCAACATTTTGGTGAATAACTGATATGCTATTTTGTCATTGTATTGTACTCTTGTACAATGAGAAGGAACCGGAGGGTCTGAGAGGACCTACACATTTTTTAGAGAGAAAGTTGAGAAAAGAAAAGTTAAGGGGAAGTTGAAGAAGGTAGAAATAAAAACTGAGAGAGAAGAGCAAAGTAAGAATTTTGAGGCAATAGGAAGAGGCCTTTGAAATTTGTCATCACTAACTTGGAAATACAGTTTTCTAGATTGTAGGTAACAGCCTGCTCAAAAGTAAATTCCAATTATATTCAATGACTTTTTAAATACTGTTTTATACCCTGCAGAGGGTCATGAAAAATTTCCATGTGCTTTTGAGGAATTCTTCTTGAGAGATTCTTTTCTAATCATTGATGAGAAATCAATTTTAAATCACTCCCTTTGAGAAAAAGTTGCATATATTCTTTCCCACAGCTCAATTGCATTAGAACATTAGCACGGAGATATTTGGCAGAGCAAAAATCTAGTGTATTTTGACTATTTAGGTGTTAAAAGTTTTAGGGTGAGGTTTCATTTTGTTCTAAAAAGTCTGCCAAATTCTGACTAAAACAAATAGGCCAGCAGTATAAAACTAGATACTGGTTACATGTCTTTTTGCATGAAACCTTTTGTAAGTAGATAATTGTATAAGAAGATTACAGGGTTGTAGTGTTAAGAATTTTAAAACTAACTATGTAACTAACTAACTAACTTTCTGAAATGCATCAGAACCAAAAGCCCAGATAGAGCTCTGCTTCGTGGCTCAAAGCAAACTGACCAAAAGATATAAAAGTTAATTCCCTTATTACATTATATTCTGGAGAGTTATTGAAGTTGCTGAAGATTAAGGATATTGAAACAATTATAATTTCAGATGCTGTCTTGTGACATTATGTGGTTTGAGGCAGGACGTGGTTAGGAGGGATTTTTTTCAGTAATAGGAAACAGAGGCAGGAATAGCTAGAAAGAGATGTTAGGATAATTGCAAACTGACAACTTGTATAATTCCTGGATTGATTGTTAATATTGAGGATAAAAATATTTGATAGTGTAACCTTGGTAACTAGGTGAAAATGAAATGTTACCCATAGTAGAGGATTTTAGATTTTTGACATTTTATGACTTGCTTGGATTTAAATAAGACTTTTACCATAAGTATTGGGTTGTTGAGTTATTTTAGGCAGTTTAAGTCAGGACAGGAAATAAAAGATTAGAGTTGTGTTAATGTCAGAGGCCTACAGGGGCCAGGCAGAGGACACAGTAAATGAGGGTGGCCTGGTATAAGAACAAGGGGAAATGTGGAGAGGGACCACCTGGGAGTGTGTGTTCCATCTGCAGGCGGCAGCTGTTGACATCTGGGGATGTGGGGTATGGGATATTCAAACATTTTTAAGCGATTTGGGGTATCTGGGTTTTATGTAACATCTCTTGATGTTTAATTCAGCAAATAATGTCATTGATAATCACTCCCATGGGTAGCAAAATGTCCAATAGGAAAAATGAACAAATCAAGGGATAAATGGACCACAAATGACCTAGCATGTAACTGTTGTTCAACGGTAATAAGGGGGGAAAATCAAGCATGAAACTGGTATATTTAACAAAACACACACTTATAAAAGACTGTGTGAATAACATCATGTTTTTACTTAGCCTTGCTTGGGCAATTTGAACATGGAAAGGGCTCTCTGCATTTGTGGATTTGATTTCTTGTTCCAAATACTTGGGCTTTAGGAGATGGCTCCAGCCTCTTTTTCTGAGCTAATACCCTGTTTTTTTCTGCATTTCCACTCACAGTGAAGAGAGGGGAATGGATCTTCAGAAATACTGTGACTTACGGCAGGAATCTCCTCTCACAGCAATGCTGAATACAAAATTCCAAAAGGGGGAGGTTTTCAAGGACCTCTAGCTGAGTTGGTATTTATAGCACCTGAAATGTAGTAGGGATGCACTAACCATATAATTGCATTAAGAAGTTGAATTCTTTGCACTTTCTGCATTTTAAACATATATTGTGTTAAAATCAGAAATAAATGCTATTTTTTAAAGTTTAATCGATAGAAAACAGTATAGAGCACATACAATTCAAGCGTTAAGTGTGTAAACAGCTTAGAGAAACAGCTTTCCTGGACAACCTGCTCACTAAATATTCATTTATCCCACCCTTAACCCCTGAGCTTCTCAGATTTCCTGAATTCCACTGACCTTGGTCTCTTTGTAGACCCACTCTGGATACATTCTCATCGAAGAACAGGTTTTCTCTTGTCTTGGGCCTGGATTTCTCCACGAGTACTGGCCAATGTGGGTGGGAAATTCCTTCCATATCCGCTTTGGTGGAATTGCCTGTCTCCTCTCTGAGACCACCACCCATTTTCTTCTCTTCTGGTTTAAGAATCATTTGTTCAATTTCTATTATTTTCCTGGTTACTCTTAAATTTTCAATTAATCGTATGGAATTTGGCAAAGTCTAAGTCCATAAACACTGCCACATCTTTCTCCCTCTCCTAAAGCAGATAAGGACGGTAGAGCGACTTCACCCTGATCATTCTGCCCTCGGCTTACATATTGCCCAATGTTTTAGTCTCACTTTTTTATACTCCCCAAATAGTTGCTATTATTGTTCTTATTTTATATACTTATTTGGATTTTCCCCTATGTTTACTGATTTCTCTGTTCACCACTGCTTTTTTTTTTTTTTTTTAATTTATTTATTTTTGGCTGCGTTGGGTCTTCGTTGCTGCCTGTGGCCTTTCTCTAGTTGCAGCAAGCGGGGGCTACTCTTCATTGCAGTGCACGGGCTTTTCATTGTCGTGGCTTCTCTTGTTGCAGAGCACAGGGTCTAGGCACGCGGGCTTCAGTAGTTGTGGCACGTGGGTGCAGTGGTTGTGGCTTGCAGGCTCTAGAGCTCAGGCTCAGTAGTTGTGGCACACTGGCTTAGTTGCTCCACAGCATGTGGGATCTTCCCGGACCAGGGCTCGAACCCGTGTCCCCTGCATTGGCAGGCGGATTCTTAACCATTGCACCACCAGGGAAGTCCCACCATTGCTTTTTGAGTGCTACTCTCTCTTTCTGAGTTCAGTGTCCTTCTAATCATACTTTTTACTAGTCCTTTCAGTAAAGCTCCTTGGTGGGGGGCTCTCTCTTATGCCTGGAAATGTCTGTATTTCACTGTTTCTCTACCATGATAGGTAAACCAGGTTGGCAGTTATTTTTCTCTCTGCACTTTGAAAATATGATTCCATTAGTTTCTAGTTTCTATTGTTGCTTTTGCTACCAGCCTAAATGTTCTTTTGTAGGTAAACTGTTCTCTCTCTCTCAGACTCTTTGGTGTTTTGAAATTTCCTACAACATGTCAAGGTGTGGATTTAATTTTTATTTATTTCGCTTGGGACTTAGTGTGAATCTTGAATTTTCTATTGTAATTTCATCTTCAGCAGGCTTTTACCAAGAAAGCCCCTGTGCAACCTGAGTTGAAAGTGTATTTTTCAGAGATGTGTTTTTGGGAAGTGTGTGTGTGTGTGTGTGTGTGTGTGTGTGTGTGTGTGTGTGTTTGTATGACCTTCTGTGGGAGTCCTAGGTGTATCACTGACCTAGAACTACATTCTATGTTAATGTCTTAGCTTAAAGATTTGCAAATCACAGAAGTAGGATACACACACTGGAGCTCCGATCTCCCTGGTGAGATAAGCCTTGGTGAGAAATGATCAGTTCTGACTCTTTTTATCCCCACCCAGAGCCTGGACTGAAACCTACATGCTTCCTGTCATCTCCCTGTGCTGGTGGGTGGGTATTTTCTAGTTCTTTCCTTCCCCAAGGACATAACCCTTCAAGGTTATAGCTATAGACAGGGCTGTCAGTTCCAACTCTCTGCCTACTCTACTGTCCCCTTGTGGCCATAAGATCCCAAGTGCCCCGATTACCTGCATGGGGGCAGACACCCCCATCCAAGCTACTGCAGTGGCAGCCTTGGCCCTTTCTCTCTCATTTTCACTTCCATCTTTCCTCTGGGCCTTTGGAGATTTCTCTTGCTTTCTCAGGAGCTCCGCTACACATTTAAAAGGATGTTTGTTGCATTTTATCTAGCACTTAAAGGAGTTTGTAGCAGGAAGGTTTCTATGTTTTCTAACCTCCTCAATAGTTCTGGAAATGGAGTTTCTCTATTCTTCCTTCTTTTTCTCTTTCTCCATTGGATCTTTCAGACCAGACAAAGACTCCCATGTCTAGAATATGGACAGGAGTTCCAAACATGGTTTGGCATCTTTCTTACTCAATAAATCCACTGCAGATCTCCTGGATTCAATATTTTATGCTAGCTACAGTTAATTGTAGAGCACCAAAAGCCACCCCAGGGAATAGATTCCAGAGAAAATATCCCAAGACTTTTTTTATTCTAATTTTTACAGGTTCATTTAGAATTTATTTTTAAAAATCTTTTTAAAAAATTCATATGACCCTTATTAAGGTTAAATCTCATCCATATTTTAGAGATTCCCAGGAGGTGGGAAGGCATATTAAAATAAGTGGAAGGGCCTAGTTCACAAAGCTACCCTTTGACACACTCCTTTGATTTGCTTACATTTACCTAGGGTGAAATTCACTTTAAAAGAGAGCCTGACAATCCTGTTTGTTTGAGGGAATTTTGTTGTTGTTGTTGTTGTAGTTGTAATTGTAATTGTTAAGGTCAAGAAACATTGCCTTAGGGTGTGTTACTTTCACTTACATTAATTGGAATGACCCAGATGAACACTAAAGACAGGGAAAAAGATTGGGAGCTTTGAATCTGTAGAGTGAGGAACAGAGGAAAGGAGGAGGGAAATGAGTTAGGATTTCAGTGAAGGGGCTGGCAGGTGGATGGGCAGGCTGAAACCTTAGGAGCAGCAGGCTTTGGGATGTACAATGGTTAGGGGCCTGCCTGCAATCACATGGCGCTCCCAGAAGAGCAATTGAGTAACATTTAATGGCGGAACTATTTAGAAAAACCAACAAGACTTGGTGAAGCACTGGGGGTGAACAAGAACTAAAAGCTGTATCACCTGCAGCCTGGAGAGGAGAGGGGAGGAGAGGGGACAGTGACTGGAATCTGGGGAGAGCTGGAGCTATAGGAGACGGGCTTCTGCCGGGAATGCAAGCCCTGGGAGGGAGCTGGGGGCATAAACGCCTGAGCTCTCTCTCCTGCAACCCTTTGATCTCCTGCTAGTGCCAGCCATTGGCCTAACATCACTAGAGACCGAGGGCAAGGGAGTCCCATGGATGCAGTCAGGGGAGAGGGGTGCCTCCAAGGGCAAGAGCATTGCGGAGAAGGGTAGAGAGTGGATGCGGAGAGGAAGGGAGACTGTCCCGCACGGCTGGTTGGAGGACGTGTGGGTTAGCATGGGGGCAGGGCAAGCACATAGCGCATCAGGCACTCTTTGACTTCCTTCTTTTCATTTTTCACAGCCTTGCTTTCACACTGCTTCTGCTAATGCCTTTTCGTGTCAAAAGACTACCTTAATGACTGTTGAAAAGGCCCCAGTTTTGGAGCCTGTCTTCAGGAGGTGTAAATTCTTTCCCTATTCCTCGCGTGCCCCTCCCAGCTCCACTTCTCATGGAAAGATGACAGAAATCAAGCCTGTCCCTTGACAGGTTGTTCGGCACCTTGGTGACATCAGAGTGGCACTGAACAATAGGAACAGTAGTGAATTGCCCTCACGTGGGTTAAAACATCAAGGCAAATCTAGAACTCCACCAACCTGGCCATTTCCCCAGTGTCCAGGAGAATCAGGAGTGCAGAAACCATAGGCTCTGACCACAGAATCCAGTCTCCTCAGGCCACCCGTGTCTACTACACCCTCTCCAATTTAGTCTCTTGTGTCTCCATTTAATCGTTGACCTTTCCTTATCCAGTAGCTATAGAGAAAAGAGAGTGAAAAGGGGAGGAGGAAGAAGTGAAGAAAAGAGAGCGTATGCCCTTGTCCTCTTTCTCTCTTAATCATTGAAATAATGCGCTACTGATTGCCCTATGAACGGGACCATGAGTGCTGGGACTGGTCAACGGAGGGCTCCAGAGCCAACCTTTCATCATTTGTTGATTCAATAACCATGTCCTGTAATAGTATTCTCAGCATTTGACTATGACATTACTCATAATGATTGGTATCTTTGTGTGGGGCTGTGGCTTATAGACTAAGGCTAGCCTGGTGTTCCTTCTTAGGCTGCTCATATAAAATCTAATTTTTAGTCTGTGGAAACAGACACTAATTGAAGCACGTGGGGCAATTTGAGAGGCTGCCGTTTTTGCCCTGTGGTAGATCACTTCCCTTCACCCCATTTCTGGTTGATCTATCTGCCCCTGTCATGTCACAGCTAATCACAGCTATGATGTTCCAATTCTGGTAACTGTGTACCGGGAGAATCAGGAGTGCAGAAATCACAGGCTCTGACCACAGGAACCAGGGCAGGGTCTTTCTTACACACAGGGGATCAAAAACATCTGTTGAAGCATAAATGAATGTTTTTCAGGGTTGCATTTACTGCACCGAGGTGAAAGGGTATAATGATAATACGACTGAGAATTTAAAAGCAATATGGGGGTAATTAATAACAGTATCAACTTACAGGGGTTTTTGAAGATGAAATGAACTAATATTTGTGAAAATGCCTGGTAAAACCTTAAAGCCCTACACACGTGTTAATTATTATCATCATATATTGATATTGTGGCTAACTAGTTTTTCTGGAAAGAGCATAAGATTTGGAGTCAGAAGATACCTCCCCCTTGAGGATGCCCAACTGTGGGACCTTGAAAATTTGCTCAGAGTTGCTCTCTGAGCATTATCCCTCTCATCTTTAAAGGGGAGACATTAATAGTGTTATTTTCCTTCCATATACAGCTCAGATGGTTAGTTGCAAAATGCTTTGAAAATTGTAAAGCACAACTTAAATGTTGGGTTTTATTTGTTTGAGTGATTAGAACACTGTGACCCAGTGGACAGAACGTCAACAGGATACATACCATCACCCACAGGAGTGATACGAAATTTGAGAATATACCCTTCTCAGAAAGTGTATCCATTTGGGGCCAAGGCAGTGTGGTTGTTGGAGCTGCAGACCACTCAAGGGTGGATGCCACGGCCTTGCTGCCACCGTGGAAATTCCAGCCAGCGGAGCCAACGGAATTACATTTGCGGAAGACTTCTAATGGTGGTATCAGGAAACCACTCTCCCATTCAGCTCTTGCCATGACTTCTAATGGATAGCAAAGTGGAAAACTTGCATTCCCTGAAGGGTTGAAAAGTAACAACACCAGACAGAGAATCAGAAGCTGGGTTCAAAACCCAATTCTCGTACATTCTGGCTGTGTGATGGCGGACAAGTCATTTATCATTGCTTAGCTGCAAACAGAGAATAATGAAACCTATTCTGCAGGACTGTTAGGAGGCTAAAATAAGTTTATGTATGTAATGTCATTTTGTAGACCAGAAAGCACTAAACAGATGTGAGCATTAGTATTCTTCCCAGACACTGAGGGAGATGATACGGAGCAGTAAAATCTCCTCACATGTAAATAGCAGAAGCAGAAAGGAAAACAAGCAAAAGTCCTGGGTAATTCACAAACTGGAATAACCAGCCTCTGAATCACATAGACTTGGCCAGGCCAGGTCCAATATTGAGCCCTGGTGGCCACTTCAGTTGCTGGAAAAGGGGCCTATGAGGAAGCTGAAGGAGTTATTTCCTCTACAGAAAATATACACGGGAGGGAAGCTAATGATTTCCAAGTACACACAGGACGGCTGTGGGAAATGTGGCCAGCAGCTGTGTGCCATTTCCACAGAAAACAGGACTTGCAGGTGGCCAGGATGAGGCTCTGTCGGGGTCAGTAGGACGGGAGATTTCTGTACCTGGGGCGATGGGTCAGGCCAGAGCCAGAGCCAGAGTGGCTGTGACCTGGTTATGTATGCAGCCAGACGGCCCCGCCCATATGGGGACCAGACGCTGTCTTGGGGCTTAATCATATTGTGCAAACGTGCCCCCTAATATGGAAAGGTTTATCTTTGTGAGATGGAACTTAAAGGTCCCCATGGGACAGGGACCTTGCTCTGGTAAGTAGCTCACCCCAGACCTGAACTGCACTTTAATCCCTAAATTAGTTACCTGGGACAACTTACTGCAGCCTTACATAACCTTAAAGACAAACAAAATTTGGAGCTAGTTCTCATTCACTCATTCATCCGTCCATTCATTCATTTCTTCTCCATTGAGCTGGTCCTAATGACAGTCACGCATTGGCAGAAGAACCCAGGTGAATGTGACATAGTCCTTTCCCTAAACAAGCCCACTAAGTGGAAGGAAGTTAAGCCTGGAAATTACCATGTAGATGGAGATGACAGTAGATGGAGAGAGAGGTATGAAGAGTGAATGGTGAAGGTTTGAGGGAGGGAGCAATCTCCCCTGACTGTGGAGGTAATGGATAGTATCACAGAGGAAGTGGCATTTAGTAAGGGACTGAGGGCGGGCAGCTCTGGGCAGGATGTTTGCAGCAGTGGCTATAGCATGAATCTTTGTGTGGAAGTATTTGATTTTTTTATTATTCATGGTTTTTATTGATTGTGTCTGTAATCAACGTGTAAGTAACTTAAGAATAGTGATAAAAAAAAAAGAATAGTGATCATGCCTTGCACTTCTTTGGTGACTGTGCCATTTCTACACAGTGCCCTCCACAGCTATGGAACGAACGTCCCTTCTCTCCAGCCTCTCTTCCACAATTTCTCCTCAGAGACTTTGTTCTAAACAAAACCCTTCCTCTAGGCTTTTATCTGTCATTCTCATGTTCAAATCATATCCATCTTGAGACCTTCTTCCCTTTTTTTTTTTTTTTTCCTGGGGAGAGATGGCTCAACCTCTCTCTAACTCCTGTTTGTAAAGCTGAACCACATGAAATTGTTGTTTCTGTAGATCAAAAATGGTCAAATATTGACAATTTTACGCGGTTCAACCTAATGTATTCTCTTCCGCTGACTCGGTGCTGACTTGGCACTCCCTTGATCTCCCTTGTCATTATTAGAGTTTAAGTGACCTGGTTTCTTCCTTTCTTGGCTTTATTCCTGCCTCCCACCCCCACCCCGACAAATGTGAGCCCATTAGAGCAGGAACTGTACTGTCTTATCTCTGCTCTATCCCTAGCTCCTAGACTATTGCATGGTACATGGTAGGTGCTCAATATTTGCTTAAGAATGAATAAGTGCTTTGCCCCAGGGATGGGCATTAGACAGATTTTCTCTAGTTGTGGAATTGGATGAGTCTCTCCAGGTCTTGCTTATCTCAGCTCCAAAAGCCAAGTTGTGAGGTACACTAGGTCAGTGGTCCCAAAACCTGGCTGCTCACCAGAGTTGCCTTTGGAGAGAGTTAAAAATACAGATTTCAAGGCCCACTCCAGACCAATGGAATCACCAATGGAATCATAATCTGGCAAGGGCTCCAAAATCTCTAGGTATCTTTGCCTCCCGTGAAGACTTTCAGGCAGCCACTGAAACAACTGTCAACTTGCACTTGGGAACCTCCAGACTCCATGAAGCCACAGGGAAAGGACATCATCTGTCTTGTCCACTGCTAGGCTCCTGGTTCATGGCACAATGCCTAGCATGTGGCAGTCAGCAATGAACAGTTGTTGAATGCATGTGGGAGGCTTTCCCACTTTTGAGGGGCATCTTAAACTCCTGAGGCCCATTGGGTTAGCTGAAGAGTTTTCTAGGGTCCCCCTGGGCTCCCAAACTCGTGTCACTGTTTGGATGTGTCACTGGGCAATTTAACCTCTCTGAGCCTCAGATTCTTCTGTAAAATGAGGGCGTTGGATTAATGACCACTAAGGTCCTATCAGACTTGATCTTTCTTTCCATGATGACTCCACTAATTACTAACTGTATGACTTTGGGCAAGTGGCTTACCTTTTGTAAAAGTATCTGCAGCCCTATTCTCTCACCCCTTGCCACTGGATTGTAAGCTCCGTGAGAACAGAGACCTTGCCTGTCCCATTGCATCTATCTGTAATACTTAGTGCTTGGCAGACAGTAGTCACTCAATAAATCATTCTTTGAATGAATGGTAGAGACATTCTAAAATATGCAATGTGAGGGACTTCCCTGTGGCACAGCAGTTAAGACTCTGTGCTCCCAATGCAGGGGGCCTGGGTTTGATCCCTGGTCAGGGAAATAGATCCCACATTGCATGACATAACTTAGAGTTCTCATGCCACTACTAAGGAGTCCATGAACCACAACTAAGGAGCCCATGTGCCACAACTAAGAAGCCCGCCTCCTTAGTTGCGCCTGCTGCAACTAAGACCCTGTGCAACCACATAAATAAATAAGTAAATATTTTTTTAAAAATGCAATGTGGGAATTCCCTGGTTAGGACTCCGTGCTTTCACTGCCGAGGGCCCAGGTTCAATCCCTTGTTGGAGAACTAAGATCCCGCAAGCTGCGCAGCATGGCCAAAATAAATTAATAAAAATGTAAAAAGCACTGAGAAGGTAGAAGCTAGCTTAGCTAATCAAAAATTGCATAAATCAATCTGAACTGAATACACTGCTAGTGGGAGTATGAAGTCATACAACCACTCTTCTTTCCTTTTTTTTTGAGTAACAAATTTATTAAGATATAATTCGCATGGCATAAAATTAATCCTTTTAAAGTATATGATTGAGTGGTTTTTAGTATATTCACAGAATTGCACAGTCATCACCATTGTCTTAATTCCAGAACATTTCCTCATCCCCCCAAAACACCCCATGCCCATTAGCAATCACTTCTCATTCCCTCGTCCTTCCATCCTCTGGCAACTGCTAATCCATTTTCTGTCTCTATGGATTTGCCTATTCTGGACACATCATATAAATGGAAACATACAATATTTGGCCTTTTGTGTCTGGCTTCTTTCACCTATCATACTGTTTTTTATTTTATTTATCAGTTTATAGACCTTTGGGTTGTCTCCATTTTTTCCTCTATTGTGAATAATGTTACTTTGAACGTTTGTGTACCAGGTTTTTTTTTTTTTGTGGTACGCGGGCCTTTCACTGCTGTGGCCTCTCCCGCTGCGGAGCACAGGCTCCGGACGCGCAGGCTCAGTGGCCATGGCTCATGGGCCCAGCCGCTCCGCGGCATGTGGGATCCTCCGGGACCGGGGCACGAACCCTCATCCCCTGCATCGGCAGGCGGACTCCCAACCACCGTGCCACCAGGGAAGCCCTACCAGGTTTTTTTAGTTTAGTTTAGTTTAGTTTTTGTTTTGGCTGCACCGTGTGGCACGCAGGACCTTAGTTCGCTGACCAGGGATCGAACCCGGGGCACCTGCGGTGGAAGCACGGAGCCTTAACCACAGGACTGCCAGGGAAGAAGTCCCTGTGGACCAGTTTTTGTGTGGATATAAGTTTTCCATTCTCTTGGGTTTATACCTAGGCGTGGTCTTATGGTAGTTTGACATTTTGGGAACTGTCAAAACTGTCAAACTGTTTTCTGAAGTGGCTGTTTCATTTTCCAGTCCCATCAACAAGGTATGAAGGTTTCAATTTCTCTACATCCTTTCCAACATTTATTATTATCTGTTTTTTTTCATTTTAGTTATGCCAGTGGATGAGAAGTATTATCTCATTGTGGATTTCATTTGCATTTCCTTAATGATGTTGAGTATCTCTTCATGTGCTTATTGGCCATTTGTATATATTCTTTGTCGGAATGTCATTCAAATCCTTTGTCAATTTTTTTTTTCCCTAGGATTTTTTAAACTTTATATGGCACTATGGCATATAGTTTATCTGGGTATGGAGGCTTGACTTCACTGAAGACAACTCAGTGCTCTCTGATAGTCTTTTCTTATAACAGGAGCTTTAATTTTTCACCTTCACAATATTTATTTTCCTATATTTTCCATACTGTACTCTTTGATGCAGCAGTTAGGAGTAAAACATTTTGCCTTCTCTTTGCTACTCATTAGCATGTTACAGCTTTGCAAACCAAATGCTTTACTCTTTCTTATTCTTCTTTCATAAACTTTAGCTTATTTTCAGCCTCCTCTTTCTTCTTTGTTCAATTTTGAATTGAACTTTTGTCTTTTTATTGAGTTGTAAGAGTTCGTTACATATTCTGGACGCTAGTCCTATATCAGATATATGATTTGCAAATATTATTTCCCATTCTGTTACCAACACTATTGCCCCAGAATCATACCCCTGCCCCTCCCTCAAAAGGAAACCAATTGCTCTTAACTAATTTTCAGGTGGAAGCTGCAAAGAGAAAAACAAGAGCTGGTTAGAACCAACTAGACCCAAGGTGGCAGAAGATCTAACTTCCATTAGATCTAGAGCCACATTATACATTCATTTTAATACCTTAGCATGCTAAATGATACACCCACTTGTGCCATGACAGTTGACGGTTGTTGTGACAACAACCAGAAAAGCCCATACAAGGACTGAAAAGGAGAGTTGCATCAGTTCTGGGTCCAAACCACACTCCTGTTCTGGGATAATGAATATTCTTCCCACTCTTTCCAGTTCCCTCCCTTTTACCTATACATATGGTATAGGTCCTCCTATATATATGGTGTCTCTGCTGAATTGGGTTGAGAAGTTGATTTGCAATTTAAGTTCCTTCTTTGGCCATTGAATTAGTTTTGTTATTGGCTGTGTGAGTCCTAGTGGAAAAAGAACCTCCCTAGCCAAGACAAGGGGTCTTGGCACAGGCTAGGACCCTGGAGAGGGTCCAGCTGACCAATTCGGTAACAATTCCATGGGATGCCTTTCTACTTTCTTGATGGTGTCCTTTGAAGCACAGAAGTATTAAATTTTGATGAAGTCCAATTTATCTATTTTTTTCAGTTGTTTATGCTTTTGTCTCTAAGAAACAATGGCCTTATCTGAAGTTAGAAAAATTTACTCTTATGTTTTCTGCTAAGAATTTTAAAGCTTTAGCTTTCACATTTAGGTCTATAAGTCATTTTTACTTAATATTTTTATATGGTGTGAGGTCGAGCCACTTAAAAAAATATATTTCTATAGTGAAATACATATAGAAAAGCACACAAAATAAAAATGTATAGCTAGGGGCTTCCCTGGTGGTCCAGTGGTTAAGAATCCGCCTTCTAATGCAGGGGATTATGGGTTCGATCCCTGGTCGGCGAACTAAGATCCCACATGCCGCGGGGCAACTGAGCCCCTGCGCCGCAACTACTGAGCTCACATGCCACAACTAGAGAGAAGCCTGCATGCCGCAATGAAGATCCTGCATGCCACAACTAAGACCTGATGCAGCCAAATAAATAAATATTTTTTAAAAAGGTATAGCTAAGCTAAACAGATTATCATAAGGAAAACACCCTGTAACAACACCTATGTCAGAAAATAAAACTATTAGCATTCAGCAGGTCCCCTGGTTCCACTTCCCAATCAACACCTCTCCCTCCCCATGAAGTATCTGCTACCGTTTAAGGTAACCCCCTGGTTTGCTTTCCTTAGTTTTACCACCTAAACATGCATCCTCAACAATATAGTTTCACTTCACTGTTTTTTTTTTTTAATTAATTAATTAATTTAGTTTTGGCTGTGTTGGGTCTTTGTTGCTGCCCACGGACTTTCTCTAGTTGTGGAGAGCGGGGGCTACTCTTCGTTGCAGTGCGCAGACTTCTCATTGTGGTGGCTTCCCTTGTTGCGGAGCACCGTCTCTAGGCACACAGGCTTTGGTAGTTGTGGCTCACGGGCTCAGTAGTTGTGGCTCGTGGGCTCTAGCAGGCTCAGTAGTTGTGGCACACGGGCTTAGTTGCTCCGCGGCATGTGGGATCTTCCCAGACCAGGGCTCAAACCCATGTCCCCTGCATTGGCAGGCAGATTCTTAACCACTGCGCCACCAGGGAAGTCCACTTCACTGGTTTTTGAAGCTCATATCAATGGAATTGTACCATCTCTGACTCCTTTTATTCAACATTACTTTTTTGACATTCATTTAGGTTTTGCAAGTAGCTGTAGCTCATTAATATTTATTGTTGTACAGCATTACTTTGCATGAACTGACCATGATATTCTATTTTTGATGGTCATTTGAATTGTTTACAGTTTGGGGCTTTTATAAATAGTGCTTCTAGGGACATTCTTTTCCTTGTCTGTCGGTACGCTGTGCATGCACATCTATTTGGTGTATACTTTGGAGTAAAATTGTTGGGATTGTATATTTCACTTTAGGAGAAAATGACAAACTGTTTTCCAAAGTGATTATATTGGTTTATGCTCTCACCAGCTGTAAATAAGTTCTTGTTCCACACTCTCACCAACACTTTTTATCATCAGTCTGTTTGATTGTAGCCATCCTGGAGGGTATGTAGTGGTATCTCGTTGTGGTTTTAATTTGCTTTTCCCCGATGATGAATGAAGTTGATAAGTTTATCGATCATTTGTGTATTTCTTTTATGGAGTGCCTATTCTAGTCTTTTGCCCATTACAAAATTTTGGGTTTTCTTTTTCTTTGTAATTTCTAAATTCCTAGAAATGTAATTTTGGGTTTTCTTTTTCTTTGTAGTTTCTAAATTCCTAGAAATGTAATTTGCAGCAACATGGATGAACTTGGATGGTGTTATGTTAAGTGAAATAAGTCAAACAGAGAAAGACAAATACTGTCTATATCACTTATATGTGGAATCTAAAAAATACAGCAAACTAGTGAATATAATAAAAAAGAAGCAGACTCACAGATAGAACAAACCAGTGGTTGTCAGTGGGGAGAGGGGAGAGGGATTAAAAGGTACAAACTATCAGGTATAAAATAAGCTACAAAAATATATTGTATAACATGGGAAATATAGCCAACATTTTATAATAACTACAAATGGGTTATAACCTTTAAAAATTGTGAATCACTATATTGTACACCTGTAACTTATATAGTATTTTACATCAACTATACTTCAATTAAACAATGCAAAAAAATTAATTTTCTTTAATATCTAATTTCTAGGAATTTAAAAATATATTCTGAATGTGAGTCCTTTTTCAGTAATACATATCACAAATATCTTCTTGCATTCTGTGGCTTATTGTTTCAATCTCTTTTTTTGTTGTTGTTTGTTTTTATTTTTAACCATTTTTTAAAATTCAAGTATAGTTAATTTAAAATGTGTTAGTTTCAAGTGCATAGCAAAACAATTCAGTTTCAAATATATATATATATATATATATATCCTTTTTCAGATTCTTTCCATTATAGGTTATTACAAGATATTGATAGGTCCTTCAAGTAGGACCTTGTTATTTATCTATTTTATTTTATTTTAAATTAATTAATAATTAATATTTTATTTTTGGCTCTGTCGGGTCTTCATTGCTGCACTTGGGCTTTCTCTAGTTGCAGCGAGTGGGGGCCACTCTTCGTTGAGGTGTGCAGGCTTCTTACTGAGGTGGCTTCTCTTGTTGCAGAGCATGGGCACGTGGGCTTCAGTAGTTGTGGCTTGCAGGCTCTAGAGCACAGGCTCAGTAGTTGTGGCGCACAGGCTTAGTTGCTCTGCGGCATGTGGGATCTTCCTGGACCGGGGATCAAACCCATGTCCTCTGCGTTGACAGGTGGATTCTTGACCACTGCACCACAAGGGAAGTCCCTATCTATTTTATATATAATAGTGTGTATATGTTAATCCCAAACTTCTAATTTAGCTCCCCCCTACCCTTTGCCCTGCTATCCCCTTTGCTAACCATAGTTTTTTCCAATGTTTTAATGTTGTCGTTTTGATGAACAGAAAATTTTATTTATAATATAGTCTAACATATTATCCTTTTTCTTTATGATTAGAGCTTTTATGCCCAGTATAAGAAGTTTACCCCTGTCCTAAGGTCATATAGGTATCCTTTTATATATTATCTTCTTAGAGATTTTATTATTTGCCTTTTACATTTACATCTACAGTCCACCTGGATCTTTGTGTATGGTATGGGTAGGGGTTAAGTTTAATTTTCAAAAATAATGATATCCAATCATCCCAGCACAACTTACTGCAAACACCTTCCTTTCCACATTGCCCTTAGGTGCCTATGTTATCAAAGTCATGTGTTCATTAACCTTTGGTGTATGTCTGAGCTTTTTATTCTATTTCAACGATCTCTTTGTTTCTTCTTACATTTCCATATAAGTTTGACAAACAACTTGTGAAGTTCTACTGGGATGGAAGGATTTTGATTGAGATGGCACTAAATCTATAGATCAGTTTAGGGAGACTTTACAACTTCACAGTATTAGTTGTACCAGCCCATAAACATGGTATATTCCTCCATTTATTAAGATCACCTTTGATTTCTCTCAAAAATGTTTTAAAGTTCTCTGTGTAGAGAGTTTATACATCTTTCATTGAATTTGTTCTTAGATATTAGACATTTTATAGTTTTTATATTATTTTAAATGGTATTTTAAATTTCGTTTCTAATTCTTTGTTTTTTTGATATGTTAAAAACAATTGATTTTTTGTTGGACATTAACCTTATTTCCAGCTATTTTGCCAAAGTTGCTTATTAATTGTAATTTGTGTGTATTAAAACATGTCCTGTGAAAATAATGATGGTTTTATATCTTCCTTTCCAAAACATATATATATATATATATATATATATATATATATATATATATATATATATATGTATGTATATATTTGGGGGATAAACAGTTTTTACTGGACTCAGGTCAGGAGTCTATGAGTCTTGAGGATCTCTCTTTGTTGGTTTTGTTCCCCAAGTTCTTCTTGGCCCATTTGAGCTACTTCTTCTTCATGTAGTGAATCTTGGCCTCATCCTACCTCTTCTTTTCCAAATTCATAAGTCAGGTGCCCCAGGGATGCAAACCTATGTGTGGGCTTAAGACACACGCATTTGAACAGAAATGATCATATGCTTTTTTTGGTCAGACACCTTGAGGTGCTCTAGAGTAGCCTGGTCATACTCGATCTTGTGGGGCAGCAGGCCTTGCACAGTCTACCTGAAGATGTGCTTTGGCACCCAGAAGTGGAAAGGACCATTGCACGGGTTGGTGTCTATGTGCTTGTAGGTCAAGGCCTGCTACCTCCATGTAATTTTGTAGGAGTTTGCAAGAAATGTTGATGTCCTCATAATACATGACCACCACTTTCTGGCCGAGCAGTACTCGCCTGGCCACTCTGGCCTCCAGGTGGCCCTGGAGATGGTTTCAACCATTGATTAGCATGACCTGCCCCTCTGACAACTTTGGCAGCTGCCTCAGAAAATTAATCCCTATACTTTAAAATTA
Source organism: Phocoena phocoena (assembly GCF_963924675.1). NCBI lineage: Eukaryota > Metazoa > Chordata > Mammalia > Artiodactyla > Phocoenidae > Phocoena > Phocoena phocoena. Next base: position 47,099,591 of record NC_089235.1, on the reverse strand, counting down.
TTTTTCTTGTCTTGTTGCACTGGCTGGAACCCTTGTGCAATGTTGAAGAGGAGTGGTGAGGACAGACATCCTTGTTTCCAATCTTAGGGTAAAAGCTTTCAACATTTCACCATTACAAAAGATGTTTCCTGTAGGATTTTTAGGAATATTCTTTATCAAATTAAAGAAGTCCCCTTCTATTTATAGTTTGTTAAGAAATTTTCTTCATGAATGCTTACAGAATTTTGTTCCATTCTTTCTCTTACTCAGAATGATTGAATGATTTTTCTCTTTTATTCTATTAATATGGTGAATTACATTTGTTGATTTTTATATGTCAAATCATCCAACTTGTTTGTGATCTACTCCTTGCTATATCCTGTTGAATTCGTTTTGCTAATATTTAAGATTTTTTTTAACAGACATTTATTTATTTATTTATTTATTTGTGGTATGCGGGCCTCTCACTGTTGTGGCCTCTCCCGTTGCGGAGCACAGGCTCCGGACGCGCAGGCTCAGCAGCCATGGCTCACGGGCCTAGCCGCTCCGCAGCATGTGGGATCCTCCCAGACCGGGGCACGAACCTGTGTTCCCTGCATCGGCAGGCAGACTCTCAACCACTGCGCCACCAGGGAAGCCCCCAACAGACTTTATTTTTTAGAGCAGTTTTAGGTTCATAGCAAAATTGAGAGGGAGGTACAGAGATTTCCCATAGACTCCCTGTCCCCACACGTGCATAGCTTTGCCCATTATCAACATCTCCCACCAGAGTGACCCAATTGTTAAAACTGGTGAACCTCCATTGACACATCATTATCATCCAGAACTCATAGCTTACATTAGGGTTCACTGTAGGTGCTGTACATTCTGTTGATTTGGACAAATTTATCATGACACGTTTTCGCCATTATAGATCATAGAGTAGTTTTACTGCCCTGAGAATCCTCTGCTCTGCCTATTTATCTTCCTGTCTCCACTAACCTCTGGCAACCACTGATCTTTTTACCATCCCCATTGTTTTGCCTTTTCCAGAATGTCGTATAGTTGGCATCATACAGTATCTAGCCTTTTTAGATTGGCTTCTTTCACTTAGTAATGTGCATTTAAGGTTCCTCCATGTTTTTTCATGCTTTATAGCTCATTTCCTTTTAGTGCTGAATAATATTCCATTGTGTGGATGTACCACAGTTTATTTACACATTCACCTACTGAAGGCATCTTGGTTGCTTCCAAGTTTTGGCAATTATGGATAAAGATGCTGTGAGCATCTATGTGCAGGTTTTTGTGTGGACATAAATTTTCAACTCCTTTGGGTAAATACCTAGGAGCTCGGTTGCTGAATCACTTGTTAAGAGTATGTTTAGTTTTGTAAGAAGCCATAAACTGTCTTCTAAGATAGCCGTACCATTTTGCATTCCCACCAGCAACAGATGAGAGTTCTTGTTGTTCTACGTCCTTGCCAGCATTTGGTATTGTCAGAGTTTGGATTTTTGAGTCGTCCTGTTTGTTTATTCAGTCAACATTCATATACCTACATATTTTTCCTTTTTATTCTTCATCCATTTATGCCTCTCTGAGCTTACACTGGGGAATCATTTTCCTTTTACTTGAATAACACCCTTTAATATGGGTTGACTGCTTAAAATTTCTCACATTTCTTTTTCTTTCTTTTTCTCCCCTTCCCCACCCCCCACTCCCCCACAGAGTATCTTTGTTTCTTTCATTCTTTTTTTTTTATTTTAATTTTTTGGCTGTGTTGGGTTTTCGTTGCTGCACGTGGGCTTTCTCTAGTTGTGGCAAGTGGGGGTTACTCTTCGTTGTGGTGCACGGGCTTCTCATTGCGGTGGCTTTTCTTGTTGCGGCACATGGGCTGTAGGGCGCATGGGCTTCAGTAGTAGTGGCTCGCAGGCTCTAGAGTGCAGGCTCAGTAGTTGTGGCGCACAGGCTTAGTTGCTCCGCGGCATATGGGATCTTCCCGGTCCAGGGCTTGAACCCTTGTCCCCTGCATTGGCAGGCGGATTCTTAACCACTGCGCAGCTAGCGAAGTCCTGTTTCTTTCATTCTTGACACTGTTTTTTGGCCTTAGGAGTGTGCTTTGCCCACAAGTGGGAAAAGCTTGAAGTGTTAGGGAGTTAACAACCCAGGAGCAATCCTCAACTATTGAGAGATGGAATTAATGGATAAATACCTCCAGTTTCCTCTCCACTCAGTGGGCTACTTCTAAGATATGTCCTACACAGTCTCTCAGATGATCCCCAGTGGGATTGAATTCCAGTTGTCCACACTGGTAAAACATTCATCAGCCCATCTTTTACAGGGGTTTCTCCATTTGCTGTCTCATTTCTCCATTTCCATACAGTGCTTCCTGTAATCACTTCCTAAATAAACTATTTATAGCCAAATCCTTGTCTCAGGGTATGTTTTGGCGGAAACCATATCTAAGACATGGCTTATTTCAGAGGTGCAGTCCTTTAGGGCTCCACACAAAGTAAGAGGAGCTCATTAGCACTCACCACTGCATTGGGGAACCTTGGACATTAATCCCTGTTGTCTTAGCTCTGAGTGTTTGTCAGAAGAACTGCTCAGCTTCTTGGCTTCTCACTCGGTCTTTCTGTAATTGGCATTCATCCCAGGGGGATAAGTGGCTCCAAACACAGGACTCACTTCCTTGGGTCTTATTCATCCCTTGGTTCCTAGTTTGGTAATTCATTATTATTTTGTTAACTCTCTTGTGCCTTTAAGCGGATTTAAAGAAATATTTTTGGTTAACTTTTCAGTTGTCCTCAAAGGGAGAATTAACCCCAATTGTTAGAAAAGAAGCCCACTCCAACCTCCTTTTCTAGATTTGTATTGCACTTTAACTCTTCAAAAAGGTTCTGCTTGAACCTTGCTTATTTCTATTCCCTATCTGTACTCCCTCCTCCCCCATCCATGTGATGGGCTTGCACAACTCTGTGCTTTTACTCTTGTTTTTCCCTGTTCAAAGTGTGACCCACCAAAGTGCGGGGAGATGAGAGTTCTCCTTAACATGCCAGCCTGGACGATGCCAAGATGGTTGTCAGTCAAAGACCAAGTGGGCAGTTTGAATGGGTTGCCTAGAGTGATGAGACCAGCCTTTGACCAGAACAGAAAGTCTCAGTGGGTAAATCAAGCTGGAAGCAGGGTGGAAGCACAATGAAAAGATGAAGAAAGACAGATGTGGAAGAAAGAGAAATGAAGCAAAGTATGGGCATGGAGGTTGGAGTTTGTCCAGGGGCGCATCTAAAATGACTGTGTTTAAGTTAGATGTTCTATTTCCCCAGGACATTCTTGAAAGTTCAGCTTAAATGACTTCTTAATTCTCTTGGTTGGAACCACTTCCTCCTTTAACTTTCATAGCACTCTTACTGTATTTATCATATCACATTTTCCCATTGGCTTTGAATAGTCTGTTCCTTCTAAATTATTAAGTAGATGGCAGCTGTGGTATAGTGGAAAGAGCAATGGAATCAGAGTTAGATGACCTGGTTTTAAGTCTCAGCTTCAGCACTTACCTAAGGTGTTTGAGCCTCAGTGTCCTTGTCTATATAATGGGGATAATATTATTTACTCCATAGTGTGATTTGAGTATTAAAAGACATAAGCGTATAAAGCGGTATGTAGTCAAATGGTACATTTGTCAAGTGGCACATAGTGAGCAACTTGACAAATAAAAGCCTCCCTTTGCTGAGACTACTAAGTGTTATGAAGTGCTCTCCATGCTTGACATACATTATCTTATTTAGGCCTCATCAAAACCCTATGTAGAGGGCTTCCCCGGTGGCGCAGTGGTTGAGACTCCGCCTGCCGATGCAGGGGACACGGGGGTTCGTGCCCTGGTCTGGGAGGATCCCACATGCTGCGGAACGACTGGGCCCGTGAGCCATGGCCGCTGGGCCTGTGCGTCTGGAGCCTGTGCTCCGCAACGGGAGAGACCACAGCAGTGAGAGGCCCGCGTACCGCAGGAAGAAAAAAAAACCCTATGTAGAGCTATTACTACGGAATAGTTCACAAATGAGAAAAAAAGATGCTATGATAGGTTAAATGATTTAATCAAGGCCACATAGTTAAGTAGCAGAAACAGGGCACAAATTCAGGTTTGTCTGGCTCTAAAACTAGCAGTATCCATTGGTCTACCCTGCTTCCCAGTGGCTCCCATGGATTTCTAATAAATAGTGGCCTTGAAATCATTTTTTAGTCTAAAGTAATCTGGGCCATTTTGGAGCTAGTGACCTACAAATGTGTTCCATTATCTGTCTCAAGGGGTACCTACTCTATCCTGATTTATAAATAAATTTTCATATATTTTGTTCAAAAGAACTTCCTGAGCAAAAGTGTGTGTGTAATGCATTAACGGAAGTGATACTGAAAGTTAAGAATGTTTCACAGGACCCCTGATTTAACTGAACATACTGGAGAAGAGGCTTCATGTTTTCACTTTTTTCTCTTGAAAGAGGTACGTGATTTTTTGAAGGTGCCATGGAAGCCTTTGAGAAGAAAGCTATGAACTGGTTCCCTAGAAAAAAGCAAATAGATCTATTCAAGAATTAGCCTTTATGATCCCACTGATCATAAGCTGAGGAACGAAACACCTTTGTAGAACAGATGTATCATCTTTCATTTAAAAGGAGTAAAAAATCATGAATCATTTAAATCAGGAAATTGGTGGAAATTTCCACTTTTTGTCTTTGTGTGGGTATGTAATAGTGGTGGTGTTGGGGAAATTGGGGAGATCAGGGTGATAAAAGAAGGTGCTGTAAAGTCAGCTCTACGATCCTACGATTGGACCTTCTGGAAAGGCCCTTACATAACTACCTTACTTTTCCAATAAAAGGCTGTGTATTTCTTCCCCTTAACTGATTTTACACTTCCACTTTAAATGTAACTGAGGATGAAGGACGAGAACCAAAAACAAAAAACCCCTAAGGGTCCGCAAAAAAAATTAGGGTTGCCCCAGGGGAAATCAGAGCGAGAGAATGAAGGACCCCTCTTCCTTCCCACCTCCCCGGGGACACACTTAGCCTCCCTCCCGGACTCCCCGCCCCTGCCGGCTCGCCCTCCCCCGCCCCCCCGCCTCCTCTTTCCCTAACACGTGCTCTCCGGAACACTCACTCGGGAGATATCCCACCCCCCCGGGGCGGGGGCTGGGCTCGGGAGCCGAACGGACCAATCCGCACGCGCCTTACAGCGTCGTGGCCCGACAACGTTGAGCTGCCCAATCGAAAGGGCCTTACCGCCCGTTTCCCGGAGCCCCGCCCCCTCGCAGCCGTGCCCCCGCCCGCCCGTCTCCTCCCTCCTCCTCCTCCTCCCGTTCGCCCCTCCCCCGCCGCTCGGGAGCGGAGCTTGCGAGACGGAGAAACTGGGGCAGAAGTGAAGATGGCGGCGGCGGTGCTGGCGGTGGCGGCGGCTTCTCGCCAGTGACGCGCGGTGCGGGCTCATCTGCCTCCCCACCTCCCTAGTCCGGACCCCGTCCGCCACCGGGACTACACCGGCCCCGCAGCCCGCAGCCCGTCCCGCTCGTACCTCCCTACTCGGTCCCTCTCCAGAGGCCCGGCTGCCGCTGGCGGCGGCGCGCCCCGGGTCCCGGCCGCCGGCCTCGCACTCCTGCGCGCTGTCGCCGGGGGAGCGGGCGGCGTGTTGATCCGCCCTCCTGCCCGCCCCGCCGGACCGCCGCGCCGCGGACACACGCCCGGCGGGGAGGCGGCGGCGGCGGCCCCTGCGCATTTGCTTCTCTCCATTTGGGGACTGGAGGGCGGCGGCGGCGGCGGCTGTGGGTTTTGGGGAGGGGAAGGGGTTGGGGCGGGGAGCAGAGCCGGGGGGGCCGTGCTCAGGAGGAGGACGAGAAGGAAGCACCATGACGTCCATCCATTTCGTGGTTCACCCGCTGCCGGGCACCGAGGACCAGCTCAATGACAGGTAATAGGGCCGGCGGGCGGGCGGGCCGGCGGGCTGGGGGAGGGGCGCCTCCCCGCCCTCCCCTCCCCCACGGGGCCGCGCCGGGGCGGGCGCCGGTGTTTACGCGCCGTCCGGCCGTGGCGGGGGAGGGTCCTCGCTGCACCAGGCTAGGCCCCTTCCGGGGCAAACTTCTGGTCCCGGGGGCCCGGGGCCGCGGGGGCGAGCGAGATGTGGACGGGAAAGCGCACTGCACCCTCCACTCCCTCGTCCACCCCCCTCCCCTCCACGAAGGAGCCGCGTTGAACTCGGTGGAGATGGGGGGGGGGGAATCCGGCTCCCGGTGGGGGGGAGCTGTAATTACCGCCCGGCCCAGGCTCGAGGAATCCATATTAGTCAAAGTTGAATTGAGACAGACAATGCGGATGGGGGATGGTGGAGGTAAAAAGAGAGGGAAGAGGAGAAGCCGTGCGAGGGGCCCCGGGTTAGGCTGGGCTCGCCCGGGGCCCTGGGAGCTGTGTCCGGTGTGGTGGTCGGACCTGCGGGGCCTGGAGATCTCGGGGGAGCGGGGAGGGTGGGGAGAAGCTGATTCCCGGCAGATCGCGGCTGCGGGGGAGGGAGGAAGCGCCATGATTATTGTTATTATTATTAAATTTGAGCCCCTGCAGTGAGGTTTGCCAGTCCGGGGAGGGGATGAATTTGGGCGCGGGTGGGGAAGTGGATTAGCTTTCCTTGGCTCTGCTACTCCCGGAATGGTGCACGCAGCTCCTGCCCCGGCCCCTGTGGTGCGAGCTTTTTTGTTTCCTTTTTTATTCTAATGATAGTGTTTTCCTGAGTTGTAATTTGACAGCTGAAAGCCGAGCGTGGAGTCAAAGGAAAACTCTTACGTTTGCAGTTCGCAGTGCTGCTTTTCTTAACACGCTGTAAAATTTCTGGGATGGGTTTTGCTATGGGCGGAGGAGGAATTATGATTTTTTTTTTTTGCCTTTCATAAGAAGGCAGTTTTGGCCCTGGATTCCTCTCCTTCCCTCCTCCACCGTCCCCTGCCAGGTTAGGATATTGAATTGCAGGGCCGCATGTTCCCAGGGAACTGAGATAAAGCAGGAAAAGTTCCTTCACTGTTGCAAAAGAGACTCCGAGGAGGTTGAGGGAAGCCTCCATTAAAGCAAGTCTTAGAATCTAGAACTCAGCTCTAATGATGGCCTAAATGTTTACAGGGTCAGAAAGGGGGACATTTTAAGTCTCTTTCTATCCCAACACTTTCGCTGCTCTCTATTCATTATAAATAGGGAAGGCCATCTGGGCCCAAGTTTAGAAGTTAGATATAATTTTTGCTAAGTGACCAGGTGACATAAATTGCATGATGCCCTTTTTGTCATGCGCTTCCCGTCGGGAGGAAGAGGCCTAACTTGCTGCTAAGATACTGGCCTCTGTCTCGGAGTATCTAACCGCCTCAGGTGGGGCGGACAGCCTTTCAATCCGGGAAGCTGGAGGCTTGGTTTCTGGCGTTAGATTTGGATTTGTCTAATCTTTGCTGTAACCATATAGCATTTAACATGTTTGTAAAACTTTTGGAATACTTTCTGAAAATACTAACCATTTGGAATTGTCACGTAGTTCCTTTAAATACTGAAATGTTTTAAGTCATTTATTTTAACATTTCGTAATGCAATCCTTACTCCGATTTTGTTTCATTACAGATCTTTTGTTAAGACTTTCACATAAGGTTTTTTGTAAATTTTAGAACCACGCTAGTAGTGTGGATAGCTGTACTGTCTGTCATTCACAGAACCGAATTGGTAGTGCTTGTAGTGCAACTTGTCTTGTAACTTAGAAAATTGCACCGGGAGAGAAGTAGGGTATGTTTTTTATATTAGTCCTAACTTTATATACCAAGAATCCTGACTAACTTACTCAATTTACTGTGCATGCCAAAACCTATTTTGCAGTTTTGTTGGGCACTTTGAATAATTTTTGAGCATTCCTTTTGTTTCAGCTAGTCTGGAAATTGACATGTATCTTTTTGAAAGCTACCTTTTCTTTTTCCATTCCTGGTGTAAACAATCAGCTTTATTTTTGATTTCTGTAATGTCGGTATACAATATTAAGAATAGTTGGATCATCTTCAGTTTTCATTTCATGAGAAATGAAAGAGGTGGATCTGATGAGATCATAAAATGTACATCAAGGTGGCAGATATTTGAACAGTCGGAGAGGGCTGTAGGTAAAATTTTAGGAACCTCTAGTTTTATCTAGTAGCAGTAAAAATGTCTGGTCTGTTGAGACTTACGAAGGCATCATTTGAGGTAGTCATGCTTTTTTAGTTTAGAAAAGTAGTTGACTTGTGGTGGAGCTGTTCTGTGTCTCCCCTTCAGAAGAAAGTTCATATTTGCATACCTAGTTGCAAAGTAATAGGATCAACCTATTGCTGCATTGCTTGAGGGAAATCTGTTTCCAAACGAGGTTGGTTTTCTGGAACCTTACAACTTACTAGAATAAGCCCAGAATATTTTTGTCTTCAGGTAAAAATCTACCAAGGTTTAAAGTAAGTTTTGGTAATAGAAAAGAGTGTGTTACAATGGGTTGATTTTCTATGTATGATAGTCACAAGTGAAATGGTAAATGGTAGTTCGGGATGAAAGATCTATAAATAGGTAGACTTTCGTCTTTACCCGGAAAGCAGTAAGACTGGACAGGCAGCATGGTACTACAAATAAATTGCTCAAAGAAAACTTAGGGGTCTCAAAACACCAATATTTTCTTCTACAAATAAGTTGTCTTTTTAAAATAACCACATCCTGTTAAAAGTCATATTTTATTTAGTGTAATAGTGTGATGGCTCAAACATTTAAAGTGTACTCAGCATTTAAAAAAAATACCCGTTTGTATCTGATTTTTTTTTTCTTTGTGTTTTCATACTTGCTATTTCTGATAGTCTTTGTATATTGGGTTAAAATCTTTAATTATTGGCTCTGGGAGACCAAATAATGCAGTAGATGAATATAGGTGGGGATGGCTAGGGCAGAGGAGAGGAATTCAGAGAGCTAGGATGTTGGTTGTAGCTTTCCAGAGTGATTACAAGGTCCCTGGTGCAGAGCGCTGGCCCTCAGCAAATACTCATTGTGTGCAATTGAAACCATTCAGTGCTCAGATACTTGTGTGACATTTTGATTTTCTTTCTAGTGAATTTCTAGAGTTAGTGCTATGTTCTTGCTTAAAACATTGTCTCGAGGAATAGCAAAAACCATAACAAGAACATGGTTCTAGGCATTGAGATTAAGGGGAGAGCTGGAAGTGCCAGCTCACCAAACCCTGGAAAGTGCCAAAGAAGTCATGTAGACCAGTTTTTTCACTGATGAGCTGGAGAATCAGGCCCTGAGCGTATCCAGGGTACTGACAGATGAGGTCCACATGATGGGTCTTCTGATGTTTAAAGTCCAGGGCTCTTTTCAGTGTTCCACATGGTGTGTACTCTGGGAAATCTCTGCTTTCTGAGGCATCCCAGTCTTTGAGCAGCCACCTACCTGTCTTAGAGTTTTGATTTCCCTTTCCTCTCAACTCGTCCCTCCTGGGCTCCAAATTGATTTAGGCCTTTTGTCTCGGGCTGGACCCTCTTAACCCTTTCCTAGTACTAGGTTAGGAGAGGTCTTTTAAGGTGATGGTGTCCCTGTGACTAGTCCCTGTCTTGAATTACTCCTTGGGATGCAGGTGGCTACATTGCAAACCCGTTCTCGTTTTTGGTCTGTATGTGGAATTTTCCTGTGAGCTTCGCTTTTAGGCATTATAATGTGCTGTGTGATCATAAACAGTCTTGGTTGAGATTGTTATAGCAAAGGGTTTTTCTCCAAGGAGCTCCCCCTTTAGATGCTGTAAGGCTGCACAGTAAGATAGTGTAGACAGGGGTTTGAAATTTGGAATTCCTAAATCTGGGTTTGTCTCAGCCCCACTACTTATTAACTGTGTTGTGGTAATCGAGTCATTTAACCACTTACAACCTCACTCCCTATCTCTCCTCCTCCCCACCCCCTCATACCTCAGTTTCTTTTCTTTTTTTAAAAATATTTATTTATTTATTTTGACTGCACCGTGTCTTAGCTGCGGCACACGGGATCTTTAGTTGTGGCATGCGAACTCTTAGTCACGGCACACGTGTGGGATCTAGTTCCCTGACCAGGGATCGACCCCAGGCCCCCTGCATTGGGAGCGTGGAGTCTTACCCATTGGACCACCAGGGAAGTCCCTCACACCTCAGTTTCTAAATCAGGTATAGTACACACCTCAAAGTTGGTGAAGAATAGTTGAGATAGTGGGTGGGAAAACACAATGTTATAATGTAGGTTCTGTGGAAAATATTATAAAGAGATGGTTAATTTTTACTGCTTTTACGTGTTGTCTGGTTTCCAAATAGAAAAGCAGGAACTCAAAGAAATTGCCCTGGAATATCCTTAGCATTGAATGCAGAATCCAGACAGTTGTTCTTAGATCAGTGATTCTCAACTAGGGGCAGTTTTTGCCCCCCAGGGGATATTTGGCTGTGTTTGGAGACATTTTTTTTTTTTTTTTCTGGGACGTGGGCCTCTCACTGTTGTAGCCTCTCCCGTTGTGGAGCACAGTCTCCGGATGTGCAGGCTCAGCGGCCATGGCTCACGGGCCCAGCAGCTTCGCGGCATGTGGGATCTTCCCGGACCGGGGCACGAACCCGCGTCCCCTGCATTGGCAGGTGGACTCTCAACCACTGCGCCACCAGGGAAGCCCCTGGAGACATTTTTTGATTGTCCCCGTTGGGGCATTGTTACTGGTTTCTAGAGGGTAGAGAGATGAGACCAGAGATGTTGCTAAACACCCTGCAATGCACAGGACAGCCCCACAATAAAGTATGGACCTGTCCAAAATGTCAGTTGTGCTGAGGTTGCGAAAGTCTGTCGTAGATTATCTTGAATGTACATAGATGTAAAACTAAATGGAATAAAGATGTGGCACATATATACAATGGAATATTACTCAGCCTTAAAAAGAAACGAAATTGAGCTATTTGTAATGAGATGGATAGACCTAGAGTCTGTCATACAGAGTGAAGTAAGTCAGAAAGAAAAAGACAAATACCGTATGCTAACACATATATATGGAATTTAAGAAAAAAAATGTCATGAAGAACCTAGGGGTAAGACAGGAATAAAGACGCAGACCTACTGGAGAACGGACTTGAGGATATGGGGGGGGGAAGGGTGAGCTTTGACAGGGCGAGAGAGAGTCATGGACATATACACACTAACAAACGTAGTAAGGTAGATAGCTAGTGGGAAGCAGCCGCATGGCACAGGGATATTAGCTCGGTGCTTTGTGACAGCCTGGAGGGGTGGGATAGGGAGAGTGGGAGGGAGGGAGACGCAAGAGGGAAGACATATGGGAACATATGTATATGTATAACTGATTCACTTTGTTATAAAGCAGAAACTAACACACCATTGTAAAGCAATTATACCCCAATAAAGATGTTAAAAAAAAAAAACGAAATGGAAATTCATGAGGAAAAATTCAAGCAATGTAAGTTAGTCTCAGAACATGACTTATTTAAATGGAAATTAATTAAAATGAAATAAAATTAACAAGTCAGTTCCATGGTAGCAGTGGCCACATTTCAAGTGCTCTGTACCCACATGTAGCTAGTGGCACCGATTGGACAGTGCAGATACAGAACAGTGCCACGATCACTGCAAATTCTTTTGGGCAGCGTTGACACAGAAAGTGCTTTTTTGCACAAGGCATGGCATTTAGTGAGTGCTCCTTTTTTTTTTCTTAATTAAGTAATTTATTTATGGCTGTGTTGGGTCTTTGTTGCTGCGCTTGGGCTTTCTCTAGTTGCGGTGAGCGCGGGCTACTCTTTGTTGCGGTGTGAGGGCTTCTTATTGCGGTGGCTTCTCGTTGTGGACTCTAAGCGCTTGAGCTTCAGTAGTTGTGGCACGTGGGCTCAGTATTTGAGGCTCGTGGGCTCTAGAGCGCAGGCTCAGTAGTTGTGGCACATGGGCTTAGTTGCTCCACGGCATGTGGGATCTTCCTAGACCAGAGCTCGAACCCAGGTCCCCTGCATTGGCAGGCGGATTCTTAACCACTGCGCCACCAGTGAAGTCCGATTGCTCCTTATTTTTATTAGGAACTGTTGGGTTTTAAAGACTCAAGTGTATCCTTGTCCACTCAGTAGGAGCCAGGAAATAGGCCAGGGATTACGTGGAGCCGAATGAACAAAAGTTGTGGTGGGTAGAGGTTATGATAGTTGAAAGCTGCCTAAAGTTTAATTGTGCTGCACCAAAAAACACAAGTATTAGGGTGGAATAGAGCATCACGTCACCAAACCAGTGGGAAATCTGACTATTTGATTGTTGAGATTGTTACCTAGAAACAACAATGCTAGAGTGACTTTATTGGGAAGGTACAGGCAAGCTTCACTAAAATGATTAAGTTGTTTAAGGAAAGTAAGATTAAAGACAGGGTATGAAATAGCCAAACCAAAAATTGAAAAAACAAACAAGGGAAGATCAGTTTTATAAATCAAGAAATCAGTGACTAAATTGTAGGTTTAGGAGTAAACACACTTGGGAAGGAAATTACATAGTACATAGGAGTATAACTGGGAATAATGGGATGAACTTTAGAAAGGTCAGGATTTTTCCCTTAACAATTAGGTTATTTAGGAAATAGTCTCTAAAGGAAAGTTTAATCACTGAAGACTGTGTCAAATTACGGTTAAGTAGATCTTGCAGGGTGTATTGAGGGGAGTAATTTTATGTTGCAGGAGGATGTACTCATGTCTTTTTGCCCCGTTTTTATCATACATACACTTGGCCCTTGGTATCCACGGGTTTCACATCCGCAGATACTGAGTGCAGACTATTCATTGTACTGGTTATTTTATAAAGGGACTTAAGCAACCGAGGATTTTGGTATCCGCGGGGGCTCCTGGAACCCATGCCCCTCGGAGACAGAGGGACGACTGTACTTCTAGTTAAGAAAACAAACTCCAATTATAGTCCGTGTTTCTCTCATTTTGACACCTTGGCATTCTGAGCAAATGACAACAGTCTGCCCTCCTGGGTCACTATAATTATGAAATGTTGATTTGTTTTTATAATTGATTTTTAAGTTTTACTGTGAAAATTATTTTAAAGCTTTTTATTATGGAAAATTTAAAGCATGTACAAAAGTAGAGGATGGTATAGTGTATTAACTCTATGTACAAGAGTTATTACCCAATTTCAACAGTTATCTACTCATGACCAGTCTGGTTTCAAGCTTCTTCCCTATTTATTCCTTTTCCTCAGATCATTTAATTGATGTACCTTCATTATGTATCTCAAAGATGAAAACTTAAAAAAAATTACCTTAATCTCAAAGTTAAGTCTGTTTAGATTTTCCTGTTGTCACATAAATGCTTATTTTTGATGACTGACAGTTTTGAAATTTTACATAATAAAACTGAGTTTTAACGTGTTAACAAAATTTAACATTCTTAAGAGTAAGAGAAAATTTGTTTGGATAATAGCCTTAGAAGGACAGGCAGCATCACACTGGAAATCTTAATGTTCCTTACAGGTTGACTGATGCTGTCATTTCTTAACTTCCAGTGTGATAGCATTTTATCAGCAAGTCGCTTGTAATAATGGTTATGTAATGATGGAAAGACAAGATTCTTGAAATTAAGTGATTTTCTGTGGGGCACATTGAGGAATAAGAATAAGTCGTGAAAAGTTTGCAGCATTCTTCTAAGTTAATATATAGAGGTAAGACTACTGGTAAATTGAACTTGGCTATTAGAAATTATTCTCTAGTGGGATCATGTTTTACATTATTTTCTTGATAGATCACTGTAGTGCTAATAAACCCCTTCAAAGTGAGAAATACGGTAAATTCTTAGATAACTGTGGTTTGTGACATTCTCATTTTTGTCAGGATATTGAATAAAGAGTTAAAAATTAATGTTATTTCACATGTAAATAAAAATACAATTTGTTTTACCCAAACAGCAAAAGTAATGTTATTTGTTCAGTTTCCAGTTGTATCATTCACCTTAATAAAATGTTTTCAACTTTCTCTCTCCTTATGTATTTTGTAACTCAGCTTTATTGAAGTATAGTTTACATACAGTAAAATTCACCCATTTTTAAGTGTACAGTTTGATGAGTTTTGACAAATGTATACAGTTGTGTAACTACTACCACAATCAAGATATAGAACATTTTCATGACCCTCAAAAACTCCCTTGTGCTCCTTTGTGCCCAAAAGTCCCTTCCCCCCATCATGCCCCTGAAAACAGTTATTATTCTTTCTCTCACTGTAATTTTGCCTTTTTTAGAATTTCATGCAAATGGAATCATGTGTTTGGTGTCTTTTCCTTAGCACGTGTAGCAGTTTTTCTTCTTTTGTATTTGTGGTAGTAGTATTTCATTGTTTGGATATAATACAGTTTTGTAATCTGTTTTCTAGCTGATGGGAATTTGGGTTGTTTTCAAGTTTCTGGCTATTTCTTAGTTTTTATTTTTTAAAAATTCCTTGCTATAAAAAACATTCTTATAGAAGATCTGGAAAACAAAGATCAAGTTATAAAGTCTAGCAAGGTTGCCATCACTGGTAATGTTTTGGTGACTTTCTGGTCGCTTTTTTCCTATACATGGATTTTTTTTTTTTTTAATATAGTTGTGATCATGCTGGATATAATTTTATATATTTTGAAATTTTTCTTGACTCTAAAATGTTACGTTATTTTTTATAGGAAAAAGCTACTCAAAATTTTAAAAAGTACATTTTTCTCGATAGCAGATTTTCATGTTAATTAAAGTACTGGTATATATATAAAGAGATTATGTTTTGAAATTTCAGTAGTAATAGTGGTAGTCTAGATTGCTAGTTATAAAGATTACGACAGTGTCCAGTCTAGGAAGCACTGTGAATTCTCTTGAATGAATCAATAGAATTTTATTTCCATTCTCATCAGTTCAGGCCCCATTTTTTGTAGTACAGAAAAAACAGTGTTGAGAACCTACCATTTCAAGAAATTGGCTCTGCTCCAGCATGAATCTGCTGTTCCTGAATTCAGACCATAAGGTGTTCTAGCTCTTTTCGTGAACTCAGATACCAGGTTTTCCTCACAGACTATCTGAAACTCCAGAGATGGGCTTTGCATGAGCGGCTCCAAGACCCTGTTAGAGGCCTGGTGGAGGTTCACCTGAGTGTTTTTTCCTGGGACAGCCTGCTCTGTGACCTGAAAAGTCAAGGAGGATGGGTTTTGTACGCTTTAAGAAAAAGCCAAATTTGAGATGTGGAAGTTAACTTGATGAAGAAAGTCAAAGAAGCAGAGACAATATAGGGTTATTTTGATGTCTAAATGATGAAAGCAGGGTTTTATATGAAAAGCTTTGAGGAGAGGGGTATGTAGGCTTGTGCAGTTCATCATCTCTTTTCTTAGGTTGTGGGAGTGACTTTGTTTCCTGTCCAAAGGGAATTTGAACTAGTCCAGTTGGTGCTGTGTGTCATCATCTGCGTATGGAAACTTTAAAGGAAGCACCAGACAGGTGATTTTTCTTGTGTGCAAATCTAGTTTAAAATTCTCTTAGTATGCTTCTGTTTCTAGTGATATTTAAACTTCATCTCCGACAAGTCCCTTGGTGTTTTCCGTAAGTGATTGCATTTTTCTGCTTATCAGGTGTTCTGATCATTATAGATAAAGAATAATGAGAAGGAGGGAGTCCTTGGATGCTGTGGACAGTGTACCTTTGCTTTCTCTGGTTGTTGTTTGGGGAAGTATAGGAACTGCTTTTTCTTTGCTTCCTGCAGTTGCCAGTAGGGATGAATACAAATTGGTGCCACATGTTCCGACTGATTCTCTGTTAGGTTTCTGCCACTGCTGGGGGGATGCAGAACCAGGAACGGGTGTCTTCTTTTGGGGAGGTTGGCAACCCATGGTCTGCAGGTCGGAGATGACGTGGGGGCTGATTTTGTTGGCAGTTGCTCATCTTTCTGCCACTTCTGAGAGCCGAAAGATACCAAAAAATAAGTACAACACTTGCATCCAGAGACAGGCGGCAGTATGCGGTTAGCAGCCACCCCATACCATCCAGAATGTTTCTGGTTTCAAAAAACTCTGTTGAGTGGCGGGGACTTTAGGCCAGTTGGTCTTTTGCTTTACTTCTCCAGGGCGCTTGACTGCTCAGAAGTCTCTTTGGAAATGTAAAAAGCTTCTTCAGTTGGCATGAAGATTCAGTCTTTTCTTTGGTGAATTCTAGGACATTCTTGAGGGGTTTTTGTTTTTGAGCATGATAGTTTAAAACCTTTTTTTTTTTTTGAAATGGAAAGTCTTTCTGGCAATAGTGTTGAAGTGTTAAAAGAGTAACATAACCTAACCAAATTGTAGTAAAAACATTTATTGTGGTAGCCTTTTCGGATTAAGAGGTTCTTGGATTTAAAGTAGTGCTTCTCATAGTGTCTAAACAGACCACTGTCATCAGGAACAAAAAAGCGTGAGGACCCCTGTATAAAAGGCTCTCACCCACATTTCTTTGTTTTAAAATTAAGTGATGACAGCAAATAGGGCCAAGCTTGCCAGTTCCTCACTGCCCCCAGCCATCTTTTTCCCCTCAGGCTATAGGTTCTGAGGCTGTCTGTTTGAGAATGGGGTATTTTCCTGCCCTTTGAGGCTAATTTATTTTTGTTTGCTTTTCTGTTTTTACAAATGAAATTTTAAAAATTCGAATTAATTTACATAAATACTAGGTCTGTCCCAGAACTATAAGACGCTGAGAGGATAGCTTTTTAAAAACAGATGTCAGTGCTCATAGGCTTACAGTCTTAGCTGGGGGAGTGATGCTGATCCACAGATCAGTAGCAAACTGTGAAAGACTGGTGAAAGAGTTAGTCGAGTTTGACCTGTGTAAATATTTGCCATGTGTTGCCTGCACAGAGTTTGAGCACAGTGTTAGGTTAGTTTCCTTTGTTCAGTAAATGTTTGTGTGCTTCTCAGACATCGTGCTAGGCCTGGGGTGGCTGCACCAACCCTTCCTGGAACTTGGGTTGAGAAGTAGTTGGAACTTTTTCTAGCTCATTGGGAAAGTTTGGAGAAGAGTGAGTTGACAGACTTAGTGGGCCCAGGGAGTGGTATCCGGTAGGTGGGCCATGTTTATTTATTTTTTAAACTTTTTACTTTGAAATAATTGCAGACTCACAAGTAGTTGCAAAAATGATGCAGAGAGGTCCCGTGTACTCATAACCCAGCTTTCCCCAGTGGTAATATCTTGATTGTGCCAAGTATTTTTCACATCCTTGTCAAAATACTAGAGATGGGAAGGTACATTTTCTCTATATGCGCTTTTGAAAATTGTTTTTTTTTCTGGTAAGATAACATAGATTAGAAGACACAAATTTAAAGAAAACTTGGTATTCTTAGATGATTTTGAATTGATGGGATATATAGTAGGCAGTCTGTCTGTCTTTGATATGATGGTAATGGGATATAAATTGGAGGAAATTTGGTTGGGGATTTGTTTTTTTCTGTGTGTGTCTGATACTAATTGGCCATGTGACCGTGAATAAATGATATAAATAAATGATATGACTCTCATTTGTAAAGTGAAAGAATTGGACCAGATTGTTTAGGATTTTTCTGCTCCAATTTCTGTGCTCTTAGAATTGTGGTAGGGAAGAGGGTTTTTGTATCGTAGAATGGCTCAGAGGGAGAAAGGACTGTGAGTCTACGGTTGCCCATGGTTTCTTTTACTTAAATTTTGTTTAAGTAAAAGAATCAATGGAAGAAATAAACAGGTAAAGTGGGAAATAAATTTTACTCTTTTACTCAATGAGTAGTTTGCTAACTAAGTTATATACATTGGGATGCAAAGATGATGGCTTCTCCCCTCACGGAGCTTTCAGTTTAATGGGGAGACACATGAAAATAAAGAATTAAGTGCTAATAGAGACTATAAGTCACAGGGAAGAAGGACCTGATGATTCAACCTGGTGCTTGTAAAGGGCTTTGAAGACAAGGTTTCAGGGTGTGGGGGCTGGTTCATCCTCTTACTTCCATTCTCTTGAGTCTAATGAATTTTCATTTATAGGCATTGAAGATGCTGGTAGCAACTAGAGGTTCATCATAGATATCTGTATCTGATATTGATAATCAGAGTTTTAATAATAGTCCAGAACTCTTGCATTGTTTAAGAACAGTTTACATATAGACAGTGGCGGGGTTTTTTCTGTTCCTTTGCTTTTTGTTTGCAAAAGATCTGTCTAGGGGTAAAAACACAAGAGGATAATGGCCTGTTGGGGTGTGAAAACAAGTTGCTTCATCCTAATGCTTTGACTTAGTTTTGGAAGAGACGATATTGGGAATTGGCAAGGAGGAGGGGATACTTGAAGAGCTTATGTGGGTAGTCTGTGCTCCTTTCTATTCATGCCTGCACAGGTTGGGATTGACCCTATGGCTGCCTCGAATGCTACCAGGAGAGTAGTGTTGGAGCACAGAGACACTTAAAAATGAGACCAAGTGTTCTCTGACTCTTTCATTGTTATTTTCGTTGTTTAAAATGAAAATTTCATGTAGTGCACTGCCGATAAATATTTTAAGATTATTTATGGTTCTAGACATTCATGTGATAGATCTGTTTTAATGGATATAGAATTTCATATCGGATTTAAGACCCCAAGGTGAGATGAAATACTCAAAAATGTGTTTTCTGAATTTAGATGTATCTGCTTAATCCTTTAAATTTTATAATATATTTTAATCTGTCTTCAGGTTTGTTTTGTGATATTGACATTCATTATCCAGTATTACAGATCTTACAGAGTTTAAGAGTGTTACTGCGTACCTGAAAGAATTTGTGTACCATAGGCAGGCCCTGATGGAGAAGGAGCGCTGAGAACTGGAAAAATACTAGATTTGGAGTCAGGAGACTTGGTCCTTCTACTAATCAGTCATGTAATCTTGGGCAAGTCATTTCCTTGCAGTGAGTCTTAGTTTTAGTTTACTCATTTGTAAGATGAGGGGGTATATGTGACGTCTGAAAGTTCATCTCAGCTCTGAATCTGTGTGACTGTAGGCCTATAGATACTGTTTTATGAGTTGTATTTAATATATGTTAGTCAGCTTTGCCATTCTAAGGTTTGATTTTTATTCCTGCCTCAGACCTGCTCTTCTATTCTTTTGTACTTGTTCTAATGGGTATCTAGAAGCAGTGGACATTCTAAACTCAGAATACCTTGTTTGTTTAACTGGAGGGGAGCTCTTCAAAACCAGCCTAACTCTTCTGTGTTTTGTTTTTGTTAATTTTTTAACTGGTAGGGCTCATGTATTTGATTTGGCACAAATGAATTTAGTATAATTATGTTATCTTTTCATTATGCTTTCCATATAAATTTAATGGGGGACGGTTCTGGGTAGCAAAAGCTTATTTGAAATAATGTGTGATAAAGCAAAAACACATTGACAGCTTATCACCTCACCTCCTGGGCTTGGGAGTGTTTGCTCACCTTTGGTTGGTAGTGGGTTGGGACTCTTCTCTTTCGGGAGGCTGTTTCGGCAGTCCTCCTACTGTCGAGTGCTCAGGATACCCATTATCATGCTATATGGTAGACTGTAATAATTGATGTTACCTTTCGGCTTGACTAGACTGGAAGTCTACTTGACTTTCCTGAGTAGAAAGTCATTTTTGAGATGTTCAAAATTTTACATCAAGGAGGATTTTAGGATTTTCATGTTTTACAGCTTAGGAAATTGAGGGCTGGAGTGCCCAGATGATTAGTGAAGTGGCAAAGACTAGACTCTGCATTAATTCAGCTTTATTGTTTTTCCTTTTCTTCTTGGAATGGGCATGGGAAGTAAATTGTTTTTCTGATACACACACACCTGTTAGTATATATATATCTACACACACACACACCTGTTAGTGTGTGTGTGTGTGTGTGTATATATACACACACACGCAATTAAATATGAATATGGGGGCTTCCCTGGCTATCCAGTGGTTAAGACTCTGCACTTCCACTGCAGGGGGCGCGGGTTCTATCCCTGGTTGGGGAACAGATCTTGCATGCCGCAAGTCGTGGCCAAATAAAAAAACAATCTATCATATAGAGCTATTTGTATGGGAAATTTTGATCAGTTTTTTTAAGAAATGTATCCTGTTTGCAAAGGCACAGTAAAGTTTCATCTTATAGACTATAGGCAATAAAGCTAACAATAAACCTTATTTGACACAAACCATATTCCCATTCTCTGTTCATTTGATCTTGAGAAAAGTCTAGTATGTCCAGTAGTTTCAAGGATATCATTTTAACTTAAAAGGTTCTGATATATCTAATTTATAAATCTCAGACTGATATAATAGAGTTTTGGAAAACTATAAGAAGTGCCTTGTTAATGTGTATATTCCTATGTAAAACACATTGCTTCTCCTGTGTATATTTTTTAAAATTAAAGAAACGCACATTTAAAAAAAAACAGTAATATGTACACACAGTGTGTATGCCATTAAATAGTATCTCATCCTTTAGTTAAGCACATTTTGTGGGGCTTCTGCTGCATGTTGGTTCTAGTCTTCGGTGTATGATGGTAGAGCTTAGTCTGTGGGAAAGACAGACCATTACAGAGCAGTGTGATAATGAGCATAGGGAAAGAGGAAGTAAAGGATTCTTCACCAGAGGCACATACCCCAGTCTTGCAAAGAAGGAACAGCTTATTGGAAGAAGTAATGTTTAAAAGGAGGACCAGGATTCTGAAATGTTTAAAAGGAGGACCAGGCCGAGGAGCTGGTGGGGAAGATGTGTGATGTAGGGCAGGGCCTGGAGGACTATAAGAGCTTTCTAGGCAGAAGGAACAGCATGCGAGAAGACCCTAAGGTGAGAGAATGCTCAGAGTAACTACATAGGGTCTCAAATCAGTTGAATAGTTCTCTTGTAAAAAAGAATACCCTCTTAACTATCTTCAGTAATGAGCTTGGTATTATGATAAAATAAATCTGTTGTGTTATGTCATATATTGGCTGTGACTAGTTAATTTAATGGATTAGACTTAGAGTAACTGAACCAGTGCAATAAAAGGTATGCATTCCATCCTAGTTTAGGCCAGTTGCTTGATCTCATGGCTACAAATAGCATCTTTAAACCTCTATTCAGCCAAGTTGTTGGTGTTTGTTAGTGTTAATGAAGACAAACAAGTTTGGATGGATGGTTCAGTTCAAAAATGCCTTATTGCTGTTGGGAAAACAGTGCAAATCCTGTAAACAGACCAATAATATCACTGAGATAAAAAGACTCCATTTTTCTGTGTAAAAAACAGTTCATGGTCTTAACCAGGTTAAAGATAAAAGTTTCATAAGAAGTGATGACAGTGTGCTTGTTTCTGGGTTGAGTGATTGCTTTTGATGTCTCTTAATATGTTTTAGTATTTTATATACTTTTATGTGAGTATATATTATTATTATTATTTTTTCAAGTTTAGGTTTGTTCACATTTTATTTTATTTTTATTTATTTATTTTTGGCTGCGTTGGGTCCTCATCGCTGTGCGCGGGGGGGCCCCCTCCAGCTGCAGCGAGCAGGGGCCACTCCTCACCACGGTGCACAGACCTCCCACTGCGGTGGCCTTTCCCGTTGCGGAGCATGGGCTCTAGACGCGCGGGCTTCAGTAGTTGTGGCTCGCGGGCTCCAGAGCGCAGGCTCAGCAGTTGTGGCACACGGGCCTAGTTGCTCCGAGGCATGCGGGATCCTCCCGGACCAGGGCTTGAACCTGTGTCCCCCGCACCGGCAGGCGGACCCCCAACGACTGCGCCACCAGGGAAGTCCCTATATTATTTTAATAATAGAAAAAGAGTAAATCCCTAAGAAAGTGTTTGAATTTAGTTAGCTATTCACCTAAAGCAGGAACATGAAAAGCATTGAATAAAGAATACTGATTTAATTTCACTAAAGTTTTTTTTCCCCCCTTTTTTCCCTCTAGAGACTTCTTACAGGGAGTGTAATTCTTTGTGTAAAACTAATTGAGGGACGATTCTACAAATAATTATTTTAAAAAGTTATTTTGAACTTTGATATTGAACAAAGCCATTAGGATCAAGTAGATATATGGGCATAATTTCCTCCTTGAGCTTACAGAATATTTGTTCACAGCCATGCCTCAAAGGAATGTTGTGTGATGAAAGCCTTTTGGGTTTTGGACAAAAATTTATCATTTCCGTTTCATATTCAGAGTTCACGCAGGGAGACGATAGCTTGTCAACAACATTGTGATAAAATTTAAACACTTCTTTTCCTCCTAGTAAATTGACCAGAATTTTCACCATAACTTGAATATAAATGGACATTAAAAGAAATTCCACTTCGTTTCATTCATTCATTATTAGTCAGCAGATATTTATTGAGGGCTTGTTTTGGGCAAGATACTTGGGCTGTATCAGTGAACTAAAGAGGCAAAAATTCCTGCCTTTGAGGAGCTTACATTCTAGTGACATGCTTTTTGTGTGTTCATAGTTATGAAACACTTCTTTTGAAATGTGTGGTATTTAATTTCCAAATGTTACATCTGTCTAAAATGTATTCCTATTAAAAATGTAATCAGTTAGAAATTATGGGAAAGCCCACTGAATTAACTGTTCTTTGTATTATCCCTAAATGGTTTCTTAAATATTCTCATTATCCTGCAGGGCCACTCCTGCAAGTCCTTCCTTCAGTTTGAGCCTGTGAGTGCCATTCGGGGGGAGCTGAGAGGTGACCTCTTTGAAGACAGGCTCATTGTGGTCTTTGCATTCCTAGTACTTGACATATGTTAGTACATATGTTTATTAAATTAATCTGAACTTCAAAAGTAAGCAAAATAAAGTACTATATTTTACTAAAAATTAGTTCTTAGAACTATATTCCAATCTCTGGAATAAGGAATGAATTAAGTGTATGGATTTTTTTTTTTTTTTTGGAATGTACTATTCCAATAACATTGAAAGATACCACAATATTTCACCTGACCTCCCCCCCCCCGCCATATTTCATGTAGGAGACCTTCCTTAAATGGTGATCCTTGACTCTGTATGTGTGTATGTAATTTTGGTGAGGTTGATATTCTTTTCCCATCCAACATTCTATTGTAAACATCTTCAGACATGCAGAAAAATTGAAAGAATGAACAGTGAGTTATTTGGTTATCCACCTTCTCCATTCAGTAATTGTTATTTTGGTAATTGTTTTTGCCAAATTTGCAAAATATGCATGTATATATAAATGACTTTGTCGAGCGGTTTAGAAGTTGCAGTCATCATGATGCTTTTTTCTTTTTTTTTTTGCGGTATGTGGGCCTCTCAGTGCTTGAGCTTACAGAATATAAGCTCAAGCTTATATGTGGGCCACTCAGTGCTGTGGCCTCTCCCGTCACGGAGCACAGGCTCCGGATGCGCAGGCCCAGTGGCCATGGCCCACGGGCCCAGCCGCTCCGCGGCATGTGGGATCCTCCCGGACCGGGTCACGAACCCGTGTCCCGTGCATCGGCAGGCGGACTCTCAATCACTGCGCCACCAGGGAAGCTCCATGATGCTTTTTTAATCTTTAAATACATGGGCTTGCATTGCCTAAGAATATGAACCTTCTTCTGTACAACCACCATTATCACTTCAGAAAATTAACAAGAGTTCCTTAATACCATTACTTTTCTCCACTTGTCTTTAAAATGTCTACACAATAGCTGGGTTTTTTCAAACCAGAATTCAGTCAAGGCCTACACATTGTATTCGGCTTCCTTTGAATTTAGTCATGGAGTCATTTTTACAAAAATATTTGTAGTTTTTCCAAGGACCACATTTAATTATTGAAATACTAAAGTCATTCTATTTCAAAGCACAGTTGTGTCATTGTTTTCAATTTTTATGAACTTTTAATTTTCGTTTGTCAGCATTGTGTGTTTTAATGAATTTCTCAGTGTTGCTTTTCCTAGACCTCAGGGAATCTTGGATTTTTGTGAGATTCGAAGTTTCAGTTTGCACATGTTTTGCATTGGATTACATTTTGTTGTCAGATAACATCCTGTGATTAGCACCAGCTTGACTTCAAAGGATGTGAAAGTGATAGGCCGGGTTGTGCACTTGTTAAACTTGCAAGGATTTTTGGAGACTTTTAATAAAAGATCAGTGGCTGATGAAGGTTTTGGCCTTGTCAGCTTTTGTTTCCTTATGTGGTCTCTCAACTGCGGGGATGAGGAAATGAGAACATTCTATCAGTATATGTTACCTGGGTGATTGACAGGCGAGTTGGCCTGTTAGTGTTGTATTAGTTACTAGACTATATAGAAGATAGGTTTTCTATTGATGCTACGTAAAGATTGGCTTTTATTTGAGCAAAGATTTACTATTCAGATGAGTCTAAGGTTAGGTAGATTTGTAAGTAAGATATGTGAAATAAACATTTAAGGAAATAAACATATTTAGGTGTGGGTAATATAGAGTTTTGGTTTTTAAACTTGGCCCAGTTAAAGGAAATGGGTAAGGAAGATATCAGAGATGAACCATAAATGAGGCTTTATTCATATATCAGTGGAAATAGGACCAAAGAAAATGCTGAGATTTCCTTTGATCATCATTCTGGTTTTTAATTGCTGTGTAATCAGTCATTCCAAACTTAATGGTGTAAAACAGTAATCATTTATTATTACTTCTGTCGATTGAAAGTACTCAGCTAGGTGGTTCTTATCTAGATTTATGCGGTTGCCGTGAGATGGTAGCTGGAGTCATCTAGGAGATTCAAACAGCTGGGATCTGGAACAGCTGAGGTTTCTCAGGCATCTCTACCTCTGTGTGGTCTCTGCAGAATGGAGTCTTCGAGGTAGCTAGACTACTTACCAGGTAGCTCAAAGTTTAAAGGTATGTGTCCCAAGAGGCAGAGAGCCAAGCTGGAATGCCTTTTCCTGACATAGCCTTAGAAGTCATGCAGTGTTTCTTCAGCCTTGATCTTTTCTCAAGAAGCAAATCATAAGGCCCATATTCAAGGGAGGATAATTATACTCCACCTCTTGATGGGAGGAGTGCCAAAGAATTTATGGAGGAACTTCCCTGGTGGTCCAGTGATTAAGACTCTGCGCTCCGAATGCAGGGGGCCCAGTTTCCATCCCTGGTCATCAGGAAACTAGATCCCGCATGCCTCAACTGAAAAAAAAAAAGAAAGATCCCTCGTGCTGCAACTAAGACCCGGCACAGCCAAATAAATAAATATTAAAAAAAAAAAGAATTTATGGATTTCTTTTTTTAACTGTCACGACCATTAAAAAAGATGATAAACTAACAGTAAAGTATAATAGTTCAGAAGGAGATTTGGGTACCATGAAAGTTTTAGAAAAGATTGATACTGTGTATTTGAAGATAGAAACAGTGAAGACGATATTTATGGCACTGGACATAATGCATTTTGTGGCAGTAGTAACTATTAATGGACATAATATTTCCAGACAGAAGTATTGTACTGGGCAGTTCAACAGCTTAATATCACAGAGCCCCCTCCAGACGCATCCAGGTCAGAATCATAAGGGGAGCCAATGTAAATGTGTTTCTTTGACATCACTAGTATTACTCATACAGTCAGGTGGTTGTTTGGGTGCATTATTTAGGAAATGTGAAACATTTGCTATGTTCTGAGACTTAAAAGATTGAAATGTGGGCCAGTGATTAGTTCTTCACTATGTCTCTGCTCAGACACAGGGTGTATTCCCTGCGAAACAGAATTTTCTTTGGACAGGAGGTACTTGGCTTCATCATCCATTTGATTAGTCAGCTTTAGGACTGAATGTTTTCTATTTCCAGAGACACATCTGTCTTGAAATGACTAGGTTTTGCTGCAGAATCTATATATTTTAATAATCATTTGCATACCTACTATGTGCGAGGCATTGTACTAGCTACTGGCTAGATATTGGCATTTAAAAGAAACCTTACAGGGCTTCCCTGGTGGCGCAGTGGTTGAGAGTCCGCCTGCCGATACAGGGGACACGGGTTCGTGCCCCGGTCCGGGAGGATCCCACATGCCGCCAAGCGGCTGGGCCCGTGAGGCGTGGCCACTGAGCCTGTGCGTCTGGAGCCTGTGCTCCGCAACGGGAGAGGCCACAACAGTGAGAGGCCTGCGTACCGCCAAAAAAAAAAAATAAATAAAAGAAACCTTACAGACAGTTCCAAAGGAGAGTTCTAAAAATCTTTTGGGCAGGTCATTATTGTTGACATAAATGTGTAGCTTACCAGTATGGTTAATATGAAGATGATATGTATTTGCATGTAAAGTTTGTTAGAAATAGGCCTTATTATTTCATAGCTTTGCCTAAGGTGGTGTATTGTTTGTGGTCAGTTTTAAAGTGATATTAGTCATGTGTCATTTTTCTTAGTGTTTTGCAGTTTTTATTAAATGGAATATGTGACGAAATTGCAGCATCTTTTGTGTGAATGTGAAAAAGACCCTGTATTTATTTTGTACATGCAATACCTTTTGTTGTTTTGTCTGTTTCTAGTAAAAAGAGGCTTTGTTGTCATTATAAAATGAAGATTGGGATTGGACAGTGTCTGAGGGCCTTCCTAGGACTAATACTCAAAGCAAGGAAGAGAGTGGATTTCTAGATGGTAAGAGAGGAATTTCTAGACGGTAAAGATGGTAGGAAGTGTCAGTGAAGTGTCAGTTTAAGTTGAATCATATTTTGGACTTTCTGCAAGCCAAGACAAAAAGCAATGGCTGAAAAATTAACTGCTTATCATGTTATATCAGAGAGAAACTTTTTCTTAATCATGCTCTGAGATACATTTTTAGTGAATCTTTTTTATATTTAGGGCTACTAAGAAAGCCCAACGGACGGTGAGCTTTATAGTCAATACCGAAGTTTTCTTTATGTGACTGTACAGAGCACTGATAAAAGCTGAAGTCCTTGTTTTGTGGAGACCCCTCTATGGGAATTGAGGAGTGTAACTTTCTGGATTAGGATTATATAATGTTTAGAGGCTGATCTGGAAAATTATGCGGTTTGCTCATTTTAAACATTTTTAGCATTGTTACTCCTTACTATATATGAAGCACTACGTTTTCCAAACATCATCTCATTTAGCAGCCTGGCAGCACTGTTGCAGAGGCAATTTGAGGTGAAGGCAATTGAGCGTGGCTCCCAGGCTACACAGCTGTGGAGTGGTAGGTCTCTAAGCACGGGGTCCTTAGTTATTAAGGCCCGTTAACAGGGTCTGCTGCTGAGGCTCATGGGTTACTGTTATGTGAACTGAAGTTTTAAACATTTGTAGATGAAAACAAAATGTCGCAGTAAAGGACTGTGCTCCAGCCTTTAAAAGCAGTACATTAACTGTTACCTTGTGCCTACATGAATAAATTTTTTTTAAAATTGCTTTAAAATTTGATCTGTTTGCAGAGGACAGGCCCATCATCATGTGTCTTTTCTTCCTCTTGCCTGGGGTTTGGTGGAGGAATGAGGACCGTAAAGTGACAGTCTCCACGCTCAGTTGAGTGTTGAAACTAGGACTGTTCATTTCTGAAGCCAGTATGCTGGTTCCTATTGATAAGCCTTTGTTGCAGTCTCCATCTGGACATGCTAGGGTGTGAGATGGTGGACTGGGGACCCATTAGAATCATTACCATAGTGACACTAAATTGTTTCCATCCTTTGTGTGTCATTTGGCTGAGAAAGGTTGTGAACAGTTAGTCTCTTCTTTGTATGATATTCTAGTATCTTTAGTCAATCTGTGCAGTACCTGTAATGTACTAATACCCGGATGTGCAAAAAGTTAAGTCATGGTTACATCCTTAAGGAGCTTACTGTGTAGTTAGGAAAATAAAATAGAAATGTTAAAAAGTAGGATAGCAGTATAGAGACGAAGCAGTAAATGATAAATTGCTAAATTGAGTAGAATTGATGAGAAGTTCTGGAGGAAGTCAAAAGAGAAAGTGTCCACTGGGCCATAGTATCTTTATTACACTTTCTGTAGATATTTGATATATAACTGGGAAGGATAGAGGTAATTCTAAATGTAATTTGGAAAGGTTTAGATAACCAGGATTTTTTTTTTTTTTTTTTTTTTGCGGTACGCGGGCCTCTCGCTGTTGTGGCCTCTCCCGTTGTGGAGCACAGGCTCCGGACGCGCAGGCTCAGCAGCCATGGCTCACGGGCCCAGCCGCTCCGCGGCATGTGGGATCTTCCCGGACCGGGGCACGAACCCGTGTCCCCTGCATTGGCAGGCGGACTCTCAACCACTGCGCCACCAGGGAAGCCCCAGGATTTTAATAGATGCTATGAATTCACATTATTTTTGCAGTACACGTGAGCTAAGAAGTACAGTTTTATCCATGAACTTCAGTTACGTCTGGTTGGTCTTATGTGTTAGTTATGAGGTCTGTTTCAGACGTCTCTCAGTGGTTTTTAATGGGGTATAACGGTAGATATTTGGAGTCACTCTTTGCTGTCTTCATCCAAAGTGGTACTGCCCACCCATAATAGCTCTGGTTCCCCAAATTCCTTTTTCACCAGTTCCTACTTAGCACTCAGCACCTCCTTTTCTTTTATTCAGTCAGAAATGGTAACGCCAGTAATAGCAGGAGCCACTAATGTTTTGTACCAGGCTTTGTACTAAGCATATTGTATGCTACAGTACCCTGTTGGTTCAATGTGTAAGTAAACTTTGTCGTTACAGAAGTGAATTTATGGTCTAAATTATTTATTGGATGTGTTGAGGGACTCAATCCTTTCTTGGTATTTCAGATCAAAAATCTTGATTTAGTTTAAAGGTCAGGCTTTTAAGTTCTGATTGCTGTGGTTAGAGTTTTTCCGGCTTGTCTACGTTATAGACTATGGCCAAGCCAGTAACTTGAGACACTACTAAGAGAGCTTGAAGAAGGAGGGTCAAGGCCCTTTAGACTTGCTGGTTTCAGGGAGAGTGTGCAAGTAATTCCTTCACAAGCCCAATAGAGCTTACCTTAGTTTTTTAAAAGAAATTTTTCTCCCTAGGGGTTTTTTGTTTCCTTTTCTTTGTTTGCTTTTGGTCTTTGCTCTGGTACTTGCTCTTCTCCCTCATCCCAAGCTCTGTCTTTGTGGACATTCAGTAATCTAGAATATTTAAAGATGTTTAAAGTTGCACGTATACGTTTTAAACACAAATGGTATGTTTACTTTTCTATCAGTTTTGTAGATGAAATGACAGTCACTGCTGTGAGGTCTGTTGGACAAGTGAGTCCTACATACTTTCTGTATCCCAAAAGGCAGGAGAGTGGAAGTTTTTTTGTTTTTGTTTCTAACTTAGTTAACTGTTTTGGTGACGTTTTAAGGAATTTCGGATCCAGTTTTGATAGTTTTAAAAGTTCTTTTAAAAGCTTATCCCTTTTCTGTCTTTAGTGTGTCATTTTTAAAATTTAGTTGAAAGCAAATTTAGTTTTTGTCCTTATTGTTATTTGCTAGGTATAAAATTTCTGGTTGGGAATAATTTTTCTTCAAACTTTTGAAGGCATTACATCGTCACATAGCTTCCAGTATTTCTTTTAAGGAGTTCAGTGCCATTTTGACTCCTGATCCTTTTAGCTTGACCTCCCTTCCCCCCTCCACCTCCCCCCCACCCCCCCAAAGAAAAAGTGCTTTGAGAGTCTTTCCTCAGTTCATGGTGCTGAGAAATTTCATGTTGATGTGCCTTTATGTAGTAGGTCATTTTCTTATTCATTGTATTTTGGGCCCCAAACACTTGGTAGGTGCCTTTATTCTGGAAGCTCCTGTCATTCCAGGAAATATTGTTGGAACAGTTGGTCTGTTCCTCTTTGCCCACCCTGTAGACTTTAGGTTTCAATTTTCTCTTGTCTGCTAAGTCATTTGCCACTTGCTCTATATGTTTCCAGCTTCCAAAAATTTTGTTGGCATCTCTTGCTTGAGTGCTCTAGCCTTCTCTCTTTTTCTTTGTCCTTGTAACTTTAAAATTCACTTGTCGTTTTAGGGGGGTTGTAGGAGGTGGTGGAGATGACTTATGTTTAACTAGAAGTCCTACACAAGAAAATTATTTCTGTTTATTCTGGATACACTGGTTCTCCATACCTGTTGTCTTAGTCTGCTTGGGTTGCTGTAACAAAATACCATAAACTGGTACATTTACTTTTCACAATTCTGGAGGCTGGAAGTCTGAGATTAGGGTGCCATAATGGTCGGTTTCTGGTGAAAGCCTGCTTCTTGGCTTGTAGATGACAGCCTTGCTGTTGTATTCTCTTGTCCTGTCTCTTCTCTTTTTTCATTTTTAAAATTTAATTTAACTTAATTTAATTTTTTACTGAAGTATGATTTACAATGTTGTGTTAGTTTTTGGTGTACAGCAGAGTGATTCAGTTACATACGTTATGTTCTTTTTCAAATGCTTTTCCATTATGGTTTATTACAGGATATTGAATATAGTTGATCACAGGAAGGCAGTATATAGTTTATTTTTGCAGTTGTATTTTGACTAGCAGACTGCTCTAGCACTATTGACTGTGTAGATGATACGTAAGAAAAATAATTTAAAATCTTAGAATCTTCTTGGCTTCTCGAGGTGTTCTGGAGAACTGTAGCTCTTTTAGTTGTGTAAGAGCCATTTTTTTTGTTTACTAGATAAATATTTATAAATGTTTTCACCGGGATGATGCCACCTTTTTTGAGATGATGAGTCTCAACACCCTTCAAGGCCCATTTCAAAATC
Organism: Phocoena phocoena; assembly: GCF_963924675.1. Lineage (NCBI taxonomy): Eukaryota > Metazoa > Chordata > Mammalia > Artiodactyla > Phocoenidae > Phocoena > Phocoena phocoena. Next base: position 47,069,005 of record NC_089235.1, on the reverse strand, counting down.
CTGACTCCCCTGAAGCCCTGGCCCTCACTGACTCTTCCAATGCAAAATGAATTCTGCCTTCTCTTAGTAATTTTTGGTTATAGGACTCATCTTGGCAGCTAGTTTAGTGTTTTATTTTTTATTTGTTTTCCTGTGTATATCCTTTTTTTTTTTTTTGCGGTACGCAGGCCTCTCACTGTTGTGGCCTCTCCCGTTGCGAAGCACAGGCTCTGGGTGCGCAGGCTCAGCGGCCACGGCTCACGGGCCCAGCCGCTCGGTGGCATGTGGGATCCTCCCAGACCGGGGCACAAACCCGTGTCCCCTGTATCGGCAGGCAGACTCTCAACCACTGCGCCACCAGGGAAGCCCTATCCTTTGTTTTTACAAGTAGATTGTACACTACTTGAGATGTGTGCATTGTATCAGCTTTTCTTTCTTCCTCAGGCTTCCTAAGGGGTAGATGGCACAGTTTTCTGTAGCTGTGGCTCATGATTAGGGGCAGCATTTCCAAGTATGTAGAAACCCCCTCAGGTGGTGCCACCATTCGTCTACCCTCCCTCCCCAGTGTATTTTATAGTGCAGCTTATTTCCTGTAATACTTAACTCTGGGCATTCAGGAAGTATTTGTTGATTGAATTGGACCCATGGCAAGTGTGATATGATGATAAGAATAGAGGCTTGGAGAGGTTTTGTCTCCCTCTCTCTCTCTGTCACCTCTTAATTTAGTAATTACAGTTAAATCAACCTCTTGTAGTTTTTTGTTTTCTCATGGAAAACAAAGAGACTGTTATATCAAGAACTTGATATTAAATGAAAAAACTGTATGATTGTTTTTCTGAGATCAAATAAAAGTTAAGAAATATCAAACTGAGTACTGTGTTGGTGCCAGTTTCTAAGAAACTTTTCACAGTCTGGGTTAGGGAGAAAATTTTTTTATTTAGATTTGTCTTTTCTACTTTATAAATTTGAAATTTATATTTTAATGAAATATTGGTAGTTCTAGTTTGTTGCTTTTTCTAAATCTAGGCAAGATGAAAAGTTGGCAACCTTATGTTTATTCTTATAATTTGAAGGAAATTTATTTATCTGTTAAGTCTAGGAGTCAGAATGTGCTTTATGCCTTAAAACCTGTGACACCCCAGTTGGGGGACAGGTTTCTATATATTTATTTGTTAGACTAAGCTTGTTAATGTTCCTTTTCAAAGTTTCTATCTTTACTGATACTTTGTCTGCTTGAACTATCAGTTTCTGATAGAAGTGTATTAAATTTCTCATTGGAGTTGACATTTTCTCAAAGGGTCAGTTTTTACTAGATATATTTTTGAGGTTATGGTATTAGGAACATTCAAATTCTTGCATGTTAAATGTTCTTGGTGGATTATTCCTTTTAATGTTATGTGGTGTCTCTCTTATCCCTATAATACTTCCTTTTCCTTCACTCTGTTAATATTTGACTTTTAATATGTGCGATGAACCATTTGAATAAGTAGATTTATTTCTACTGTCTGAATTTCATATTTTCTGAATCTTTTATTTTGCTGCCTTTTTCCCCTTCTGTTAAGATTCCTAGTTTTCTGCATTTCCTTCCTTTTTTCCTCCTCTTTTGATTGGAAGCCATAGATTGTATTTCTGTTCTTTTAGTGGTTACTATTAAGCTTTTCAGCCACAGTGTTCTAACAAAACCATGAGCCTAACTCCAACTTACAGGATGAACCCAGTCTTCCACTAGGGAGCACTTTGAGCATCATTTCCCTTCTGTGGAGATGTTTATCTTTTATTTGATCTCAGCTTTGTCTTTTGGATTTCTCTTTTACGGTTGTCTTTCATGGCTGTATATATAGAGTGGAAGAGGTTTTCCAGAGTGAGCACAGTATACCAACTCTACTCCAGCCATTCTTCCATCCCGCCATCCCACTGATTTGCATACCTGCACGTAATACGCAGTCAATATTTGTTAATTGATACATATCTTATGTCGATGCATCTTGTTCCTTCTGTTTGTTTTAGTTTTACTCACTTTACTTTTTTCAGCTTTAGATGGAAAGGAAAGTGGAGGGAACAGTCCCACCCAAATCTATGGAAGACCTTTTCACTAACTACCCACATCGAACTTGATGGAGTGCTCAGTGCTAAGAGAAGAAAGGAGGTGTAGAGAATTTAGTCGGGGACAAAGCAACTTTAGAGTCCTACTGTGAATTGATAATATTTATTGATAGTAATCTCATTGTAGACTGGTTCCATTTTGTTAGGTTTGTTAACTGTTTTGCTCTGTAAACACTACAGATGCCAATTTTTTTTTTTGAGGGAACCAGGAGAGCTACACTGTACGTAGCTATGTTGTAGCTATGATGATGGTGGCTGAGTTTTGCAAGCATTGCTGTTCTGACCTAATGTTTGCTAGGACAATCTGAGATGGTGGTGATTACAGGAGTGCCGCTCTACCATGTTCCTTTTTCAGGAGGTTGAAGTTAGTTATGAAGAGAGGATTAAACCAATAAACTTGTTAGTGCCTGATGCTGAAATATTGTATCTATGACTAGGAAGTGATTTTCAGGTTAAAAAAAAAAACCCCAAAACCACCCCGAACCAGGGGAAAATACCAGCAGCCTGGGGATGATAATTAGGGATTGGCAGATAGATGGGCTAATGTCCTTTATATTCATTCCCAGGCTTAGCTCTCTAATATCATTATCCACACGCTACCTAAAAGCACCATGTTTTTTTTGTGTGTGTTTGTTTTTTGTTTAAGTGGTTGGCCGATACAGAGTGGGGATTGAGATGGGATGAGAGCCCTCTTTATCAGTAATGTCAATCTGTAAATCAGAGACTGCCTGTTGAATCTAATTCTATTGGGTTGAGTACTTACTGTAAGGTGAAGAATTGGAAACATTTACTGGTGGATCCCATTTATTGGTAGTGGGGGAAGCCAGCCCTTTGCTATGGTTGCTGTGTTGCCAGAGGGGAGACATTTGTGTTTTTTTGTGTGCCATAATGATAAAAGGGATCTGGTAAGCCCTTAAATTTGACTGTGGTGGTTTGTATGTTTGACTTTTTTTGATGACTTCGATTTGGATCTCTGAATTAGATACCCAGTGTTAAGAACCCCAGTAGGTGCAGATTTCAGAGAAGCCATTTATTTGATACAGCTTTCAGACCCGCTCTGGGTACACTGATGATCATGCGCCAGGTAATAAGCAAGGTTGTTGGACAATTTGATTGTAAAGCCCACTGGGTTAGTCTGGCTTTGTGGGAATAAAGATGCCCAGGAAGGTCTGCTTATACTGTAGAAGGGAAATATTGAAATCTATTGCTGTCTCCTAAAAGTAGATGATTTTGAATCATAGTTAAAGATCTTTAATTTTTCTACTTAAAGGAATAAAAATGCTATTGCCATGTTATTTGGATTAAAAAAATTGCTATAGATAAATGTTAACAATATAATTTTAGGCACAGTAAGATTGTTTGTTTATACGGTTTATCTTTTTAATCCCAGTAAGAAAATAGGGAAATCAGTTTTGTTTAGTTAAAGAAAAAAGAGAGGACGGGTAGTTTGTCACTACTGAGCTCTACCTTTTGGAAGGGGAGGGCTTCTCTGTGCTAGGTCCCCTCCACGGTTCGGGGCTATTACTTCTGGGAGCTTAGATTTCAGATCAGTGTCCTCTGGTTCCCTAAGACCTTACTAGAAAGAATGGCCTGTTTGTGTTCCATGTTTAGTGTTTCCCAAACAGTGTTCACTTCAGTTTGAAAAACACAGGATTAAGCGTAAACATGTTTATTTTAGGACTTATCAGAATCTAATAGAGGTATTTGGATTGTGAATTTCTAAGAGGGGGCTAGGGGCTATCCTAAGCAACATTTCCAGAACTTGAAATAGTAGGGTTATTAATGTCTCCCTAAATGGACTATTAATCTTGTGACTGTTTTAAGCAGTCCTTGCATGTATTCGTGGTATTTTAGAGTAGTGATTTCCAAACTTAGTTGATCATCACTTTGGGTTGCTTAGAAATTTTTTTTTTTTAATTTTGAGTTGATAATATGTGATTTAAATTCAAAAAGTGTACATTGGCACTCAGTGAAAAGCTTCCCTCCCTGCTCTGTTTCCTAGCTGCCTACTTCCTTTCGTCATAGGTGACTAAATGTTATTCCTTCCAGAGACGTTTTATGAATGTGCCATAATTTATTTAGCCAGAATATAAATTACTGAGTCTTGTATTTGGAGATTTATGATTTAGTAGGTTTGGGTGGGGTCTGGTAATATGTCTTTTAAAATATTCCTTAGGCAGTGGATGATTAGCCAGGTTTAGACACTGTTATTTCAGATGGTACACATTACTTTTGCATGTGACATATTATCCAGTTCTTAAAACAACTCTGAAGCAGATATGGTAAGCACCATTTTTGGCAGAGGTGGAAACATGAGAGCAGGAGATGTTAAATGACCTATTCAAGGTCACGCTCCTTTTTTAATGGTGGAGCTGAGACTCAAAAAAAACCCAGGGTTCTTTTGGGTATCTAGGTAGAACTTGGTTGGCACTAACTTTGACTTTTCGTGGCTACAATGCTGATGATTGGCTAAACAACCGAAAAAAAAAAAAAGAAACCCCAAACAAATTAAAAATTAATTATGGGTATTTATATCCAATTCTTCCTATTTTGGCACAGCATTAAATGTTGGAATATTTTATTGCATTACTTGCCAATAGATGTCCAGTAATTAGACTTTCTCTAGTTTGCATTTTAAGGTGCTTAGCCAGTTAGACTCATGTTATCAGTTTCAGGCACTTATACAGGCGAGTTGCACACAGACTTTTATCTGTACTTTTGCTTCCTGATGAGCTTGCTTTCTCTCTTCCCTTTGCTTCCAGCTTCCTTTTAGCCCCTTCAGTACATTTCCTTAACATCAACCCAGATTAAGCCACGGAGGAGGGGGAGGAGGGAGGGATGGGGGGAGGAACAAGACTGTCCTCTAAGTGGAGGGACTGGGAGAGTATCCCCAGCTGTGAAGTACGGAGTGATTTCCTTGTCTGTCTGGTAAACTCTTTCTGGGGATGATTCTCAAAGAAAGTTAAAAAAAGTTAAAGTAAAAAACTCTTCTTAATATTGTAGGACCGTTTGATTTGGGGTAGAACCTCCGTGGGGTTATTTTGTAGGACAATATTCCTTTGGTGTGTTTTAAAAAACCTAGTCTCATAATATTGGCCTCATAGCAGAACAGCTAAAAATCTTTAGAATGACTATGAAAAGAATAAAAAAGCTGCAAATCCACTATTTTGAAGCAGTGTAGGACTTAGAGCAGGGACATGAATGCCCATTCATTTGTTCAGCCACCCATCCATCGGCTGTCAGGTGCTGGGGATTTAGAAATTAGTAAAACCCGGTTCTTGCCTTCATAGAGTTTGTCAAGCCGTGAAAGAGACAAATATTTCATCAAACAAGTAGTTACAGCATAAGTACTGTGGAAGGAAGTATGCCCCAGGGGACTCAGAGAAATGCCTAGTTTAGCCTGGAGTGAAAGGTAAGTTAACGTTTCCAACAGGTTCTTTCAGCCTACCCTCCAGGGACTAGTAGCTATAGAGGTGTAGAAGGCAGTGGGGTATAGTTTATTCTAGGCTGAAGGAATAGGTGTGTACAAAAAAAACAAAATAAGGCGCTCCCTGGTGGTCTAGTGGTTGGGATTCGGTGCTTTTGCTGCTATGGACTGGGTTCAGTCCCTTGTTTGGGGAACTAAGATCCAGCAAGCTGCGAGGCGTGCCCTCCCCTTCCCCCCTCCAAAAAAAGAGTACTTTGTGAGTATAATCTAGTGAAGGACTTGGGAGAGTATAGTGATATTTGGGGTATAGAGTGCCCAGGAAGAGTGAGGAGATGAGATTGGAGGTAGTAGGGGCCGGAAGAGAAGGAATCTCTCACTCTTGTGAAATAACGACCCATGCGCAAAATACACAGAGTTAGAGTGCGTCTACGGATTTCTGGTTCCAAGAATTCTCAGACTTAGCTGTCATTCTCTGGTTCCTCGGGTTCCTACAAGATCTCCAGATTCAAATTGGGCCCTATTTAGTTTGGCAACCGGTTCAAGCTAGAACTTGGCAGATTTGAAGCAGCAATATATAGAGCAAGCTATCCAAAGATGAAAAATATAGTTCAGTAATAATGCTAATGGCTGCCATTTATTGAATGTTTAAGTGCTTGGCTCTTTCCAAGGTACATTACAAAATTACCTTTAATCGTTATAGCAGTCCTACCAGACAAGTGGTTTTATCTCCATTTAACAGACCAAGATACCTTCCAAGCTCTGGGAGGTTAAAGTAAGCTTGCCCAAGGTTACAGAGCCAATTAATGGAAGGGATGGAATTGAACCCAGGTTTGTTAGTCCGACACCACAGCCCATTCTTTTCCCACTCCACCATGCTGCCCCTTGTTCCCAGGGCAGATGGAATGGCAGCTCAGGAATGTAAAATGACCGTTTCAGAGGCAGTTTCATCTTCGATGTTAAAAGGGCAACAAGAAGCCATCACAGTATCTGTCATTTAAAGAAGCTTTCCTGAATTTAATGGCATCAAGATCCTTGGTCAGGAACCTAACCTCCTAATTGTCTTGTTTTATGGAAAAATCAGATTTCATCACAGGTATTTTCAGTTTAGAGTTCTATCTCAAGGACTGAATACCTTGCCAAATGGTAGTATTTATATTACGAAGTGTGTCAGTTGTCTCATGAGACCTTTGATTTGTATGTAGAGTTAAAATTGGGTTTGATGTTGCAGATATTCAGAATGTGGCTATGGCCTAAGGGTGAAGAAAAACCAAGACTTTTCTCTTGAAATTTTGGCTGGATGCTACACTTTTTGGACAGGAGCACTAAAGGAAGTCTTCTCACCCTGTTAGCACACAAGTTAACCAAGTTTGAGTCTTGTACATATGTATAGTCTTACTGTTAAGCAATTGAAATTAGATGAGACAGAAATACTTAGGAAATTATCAAGAAGAATTAATGTATAAAGGCCATATCTTTTATCTTTTCCTACCGAATTTCTTGTCCATTTGGCATGTGTATTTTCCTTTTCCTGTTTTGAATGGAGCTGAAAATAACACAGTTGGTTTTGCTTTAAAGGAAAATGACTCATTTTCTTGTGTTCAGCATTTAGTTTCTCAGAGATGTGTTTATCTTTCAAATGGCACAGTAGTTTGGGATTTTGGTCTCTTTTTCATTTTATTATGAAAGATGTTATTTATGGCACTATATAGGAATTTCTAACCAGAATATTTTCTGTGTTAAGGGAAGAAATTATTTGTAAGTATAATGTCTTTTCTCTATGATAGTTGCAGAGTGTTTCTATAACATGAATTTTCTCATCTTAGTTTTATAGAAATCTTTGAGCAGTTTCAACTGAAAACCATTTTAGGAGGAAGAATTAAAAGAATTTCTCATTTAAAATTTGTATCATTTTCTCAGTTTACAGTATTTATTTAGAAACTTCTGTTTTTTGGTCTTGAATGTATCTTGAAGCTGAATGTCCTGTATTATTTATTTAGGGTAAAAGGAACACATTTTATAAACTGGTATTTGTTCTCTCCATAGCACAAAGTATGTATAAGTCCTGCCTATACCTGATTATTCAGGAAGCTGACAGATGGGTTTTTTCCTCTACAAAAGCCATCATTGTGTGACTTGGGGTCTTTTAAAAGTAAAGTCAGATGTTTGCTACCTGGCACCATTTTTCCTTGGGTGGGCAAAAAAGTGAGAAATTGTCAAGTCAAATTTAAAGAAATAAAATGTGGTTAAGACTTACGTGTAAGCTAAGATATATTAGAGATCAACTTACAAGCTGGGATTTGCATTATAAAACTGAACAGATTACTCTTCACCAAGGAAATGTCCTTTTTTAGAGTGTGGGAGGAATAATCTTCTATATCAGTGGTCTCAAACTCAAATGCCTACAGGTGCTGGGCAGGTAAGGGCACCTCTAGTCACCACTAGGCAATATAAGCTTGGTTGCTAGATCTCATTTTTCAAGAGAAGCTAGAAATCTGAAAATCTGTCTGAGATTTTCCAGTTTTACATGTTGGCCAAGAATCTTTAACAGTCCTTTAACAATTTAAAATGCCATGTGATTCAGTATCATGTGTACATCTGTAGGGCGGCAGTTTGTGACTTCTCTTTCAGGTTCCCCCCTCACTCCTTTTAGTAATTGACTATAGCTTTTGCATATAAATCTTAAAGAGGTTCTTTCTGATCCTTGCCTCTACTGCCTCCCCCTCCCCTATTGAAATGATAAACATTTAGTTCCTCATGGGTACTAATACTATCAGGAGGGCAGGATTAAATTTTTCTTATGCTTTATGCTATGTTATGCTACATTGCTGTACCATTTTACATCTAAAGAGAATCATGCATGGGGGTAAATTTATTCAGAGTGCAAGACAGACCAGGGGGTTTTAGTATTAGCAGTATTAAGAGTTCATTAATAGGGTTTCAGATTCTCCATTCTAACCAACCTTTTAGAAACCATCACTTGTTGAGTTTTGGTGTAGTGATTTTTTTCTTCTCTGTGTGTGTTGTCTAAACAACTATATTGTTTCTCTCATTAGCCACCCTCCCCCCATCCCCGATTCCTGAGAAATCCTGAAGTTGGGAACCCATGATCAGGAAATTCACATAGAAGCAGCACAAAATGGATTTTTAAAAATGTATCTGAAAATTGAATGTCTTGAAGTTAAATTTCAGACCTACAATGAGTCTTTCGTAATCACACAGATGAAGGGAATCACCCCTAATCTGCTGGTGCTTCTTGTTTCGGCCAAGGCAACCCTAATCCCTCCAGGCTCTTCCCAGCCATCCTCAGACCCATGGGTCAAGGTAGCTGCTAATATTTTAAGTCACAACGCAGAGTGGGTAGGTGGGCTGAAAGCCTTTATCTTGTCCACGCATAAACAAATCCACAGTGCAGCATGAGGAGGAGGCTCAGTTGACTTTCTTCCATTTTACACCCAAGACGCCCTCAAGGGCCTCTCCTTTGAGCATATCTTAGGTGGCTTGCTCCAGGATTGTGTGAAAAGGGATTTGGGGTTGGGATGCCCACTGTAGTGGATTGAATAAGCTAGCTCCAGGCTTTCAGTTTGCTGGTGGGGGTGGGAATGTGCCTGGCACAAGTAAATGACCATCTCAAAATGCCCTCTGCAGCTGTGCCCAAAGTACATCCTTTTCTCACATTACAGTGGCTGTCAGGCAGGACCATCATGCGATAGCTTGAATTTATTGTTATTGTTGATGATGTGGATAGTTGGCATGCTAGGAATGATTTCAGAGGGGCAGTATATATAGTGTGGTGCAGTAGTTTGTATAAAAGAACAGTGTTGTGGACGGACTCCCTATACTCAGGAAAGTGCATGAAGATATAGTGGAAAGACCATGTTCTGTGGTTGGAGGTGGGTTTGGCGCCTCTCTCTGCCATCTATCTAGTAACATAGTCTTTGCTCCAAGAGGGGAAAAAAAAAGTGCCCTTTGATTGCTTCTTCAGTTTTAAACTTTAGATAGTTTGCTTTTGGAGAAATGCCAGAAATATTCCTACAGTATTTCTTCTTCTGCAAGAAGGTAGTCTGGGTACATTTGCATTTTGGCAATACCTGCCTTCTCTGACGTGGATGACAAGAGGTGATCTTTAAGACGTTTTCTGCAGGAGTCTATGATTTAGTGTTGTAGGTAACCTTTCACTGACTGGCTGTTGTTTCTTTGTATGGATTATTAAACCCTGTACTCCAAAATGGATCTGTAAAAGCTTTATTCCGTGGATGGTTATCTAGAGAGTAGAGTGAGGTCACTTTAAAGGTAGTTTGCTAATATTATTGGTGAGTGGTGATTTATTAAATGTTTTCGCTGTGTTAACTAGTCTGCTTACAAGATTTATATGGGCGACTATCCTAAAAGAAATCTGTATATTCACACTTTTCTTGCTTGTTCTAAACTTCAGTTTGAGGTGGAAGACCTAAGGAGTAGTGTTGTTGAGTTGAAGATCAGGAATCTTTTCTGCCTCTGAAATGTATTGTAACAAGTATTATTGTACATTTTTCACTGTTGGAACTGTTATCTAAGTTCCAACTGTTACCAAGTATCTAACTGTTACCAAGAAAACTTGGTAAGTTTTCTCTCTTCTTTGCTTAAAGTCTGAAGGTAGCTCAGATTGAAACACAAATGACCGTAGAATGTCAAGTAGACAGTAAAGGTCCTTTGTGAGGGAGAAGCTGTAGATTTATGTAGGAAGAAAATCAGAGCTACCAGAAAAGTACATGGAGGAGGTAGCATTTGAGCTGGGCCTGAAATAATAATAATGTTCCTGGAGGAAATGTACTGGGGGCAGATTATGCCACTTTCTACCATTAAAGTGAGTACTGATACACGTGAAACGTGGGTGAGTATGCCTGATCTTACAGTTCCAGGGATAGCAAAAGGATCATCTTGTAGAAGGTGGGCTGTCAGGAATATCCTTGTGTCCTGGAGAATTGGAGCCTTTTAGGAATCCAGATATACCTAAACTTTTTACCTTTAGAAATTTAGCTGGGAATTTAACAGGTTTCATTTTAGGGGTGTGTGTGTCTGAACAGATGGCAGGGGATTTAGGATTAGGGCAGGGAATTGTAAAACCGAAGAACCTGTGTTAAGTGCTACTGTCAATTGAGGGTCATCAAAAGATGACTAATCTTTGAAATTATAAGGTTAAATTTGGGGGAAATGAGACTGAAATTGTAGGGAATTTCAAGGGCAGCTATGAGATACGTTACCCTCTAGCAAGTACTGTTATACTGATTTCTCTATTAACATCAGTTTGCTGTTACCTTACCTTGGTGGTCAAAAAAAATTCCAGCCTCTCAATCTGTAAAATGTCTATAAATTTGAAGGAATGCAATAGGTTATTGAATCAGAATATAGAATAAGTCTTTGGTGTAGGAGTACTAAGGATTGTCAGAAGCTCACTGCTTACCTATCCATTGTGTTACAGCCACCTCACAAAGGCTTTCCTGCCTGTCTCTGAAGTGAGATTAAACGCTGAGTTAGGTTATTTTGTAATGTTATGCTGTGTTCTTAAAATTGTTTTCCTTCACAATCACATGTAAAGATTTATTCTGAAATGGAATTTGGTGAGCTGTAGGGTGGTTTAGATTTTACTTCAAAAACAGGGAAAACTTTTGTTAATATTGCTGTGAGAGGAAATATAGTTAATAACTTGAAGCATTGTAAGCTTTTGGAAGAAGATCCTTTAAATTAGATGAGTGCCTAATACTTTTGTAGAGACATTTAGTAACTCAGTAAATTTAAATGAATATGATCAGTGGCCTGTGGTTCTGGGATTTACATGTCTGCTGAAGACTCTATAATGTAAAGGGGAACAAAGTACTCCTTATTTTATAGTTAGTACCTTTTTTTTTCCCCCTTTGCTTGAAGGTTTCTTTGTTACTGTTATCTGGGATCTGTGTAAACTAATGTGTATGGGGCCAATTTAGTCAGGATAACTATCTTGAGATTTGGAAAAATACATTTTCTGTAAATTTTTTGCGGATTGAATTTAAGAAATTAAACAAATTTGATATTTGGGGAAATATTCTAAGTGTCCATGTAAAATTAATTTGTGTGTGAAAGTTTCAGATGGGTAAGATGAAATTGAATATGACAGTTAGTAAGTGCTATTTCCATATAAACATTACATAAATATCTTCCATTGATATATTTGCTTTTCATACATTCATAACAATTTCAGGACTGAAAAGAACCAGAGAGGACTATTAGTCTTTCTTCATGTAGATGTGACCAGAAACTTAGTGGGCTTAAATGAATCCAGTTGGTAGTAGATGAACTGGGAATAAACCCCAGATTTCTTGCTATCCAGTGGGTATTATTTCCAGTACAAATGGGTGTACATTTCAGATGGAGTCCACCATGATTTTTTTCTTTCCTTTTTTTTTTTTTTTTTGCGGTACGCAGGCCTCTCCCCGCTGTGGCCTGTCCCGTTGCGGAGCACAGGCTCCGGACGCGCAGGCTCAGCGGCCATGGCTCACGGGCCTAGCCGCTCCGCGGCACGTGGGATCCTCCCGGACCGGGGCACGAACCCGTGTTCCCGGCATCGGCAGGCGGACTCTCAACCACTGTGCCACCAGGGAAGCCCCCACCATGATTTTTAATATTAGAAAATTTGATGTCAGTAAACATTTCTTCTGTCCCCTTCCTAACCTGAAATTTGCTTTTGAGTTCTTGACTTGTTATTTTCTAGCATCTTGATATCCTCAAACCTTACTTTAGTTTTATAGATATTATTTGCCTGGAATGATATTTGGAGCCATGAAAGCATCATTGAATTCTTAATCTCAGTTATTGTCCAGCTTTGAAAAAGCTTTGACAAGTTTTGCACCCCAACCCCCCCCCCCCCTCCCCCCCCCGCCTTATTCTTTGTGAAAATGCTAGAGACAGTGTTGGGCTAAGAAAAAAGGAATGGAAATGAATGGGTTTAGTTGTATGCTGGTGAACAAGTTATCTTTCGAAAGTGTCACTACTATGGCTTTTGGGAAATAAAACCTTTCTTAGTCTTTTCTCACAGTCTGGCTCTAGTCTGTAGTCTGGTGAGGAGTTTTATAAATTACTCATAGTCAGTGTGGGCTGAGGAGAATGAGAACTCCTGCCTCTGCTCCGGGTCTTCTCAGGGCTGTTGTTATTGCCCAGAATGGAGCCTCTCAGTTTGGAGCCTCCTAGTCTATTTTCTTCTCCCCATTTTCTAGTCAGCCTTCTCTCAGAGCTCATGAGTTCCACAGTGCATTATTCTTATGGTGTTTTATCTTGCCTTGAAACACAGATATGTGCCTTATAAATGAGCAAACTGGGATTTGGTCAAAAAGCTTGACTTTACAGGACTGAAGAAGACACATTTTTGTTAATGAAAGGCTAGAAAAATGAAAATGTATTATTGAGGGCCAAGTCACACATGATCTGATGTTATTCTTTGGGAGTGAGAATAAAATCACTAGTGAGTATTTACTTCTTGGTAGACAAATTAAATATGGCATCATTTGAAAGTTATTTTTGCTTAGAAATACGATTTAGTGTTGGACATTTGCTTATGCATATTTTAGTGTTTGAAAGATACTACTCATCGTTGAACAGTGGTTAGAACTTTACTGGATAAAGTAAAATTGAAGGACAACTGGCTCCTATTAGAATCTCTTTATCAAAATAATTAGATTATTTGGCCATATGTTATATGATTGGTGGTAGCTTTTAAATCCTAAGCTGGCTTTAAGGCATGATTAATTTTGAGTATGTATACCACTTTTGTCTGTTAGGACGAATGATTGAAATTTGATTTCATGTATTTTTGTCACTCTCTAGAAAGCAAAACTTACGGAATTTCCTGTTGATTTACTGTTCTAATTTTTTTCCCTGTTGTTCCTAAAATGCTCAGTTTATTTTTAAGAGAATAATTTCTGGAAAAGTTTTCAAAGGCATATGTTTTGGGAATTTAATAGAATTGAACTCTTAAAATCTCTACATTTGAATACATCTTTGTATTATAAAATGGCTTCCTTAGGTTGACAAAAGTGCCCAATTTAAATGAGTATTACAATATTTTATATTAATTCAAGACTGTTTCTTTGAGAGAAACAGCAAAATCATAATAGATAACATGAGTAAATATCTTTCTGTTACACAGCCCTTTGAGATTTTTTTCTAAGCATATTCAATACTCTTAGAAATGTGAGGTGTTATCCTTATTTTATAGATATGGGTTTTAATTTGTACAATTATGTGTCACAAGGTCATTCGAGAACTTTTGAGACTATTCTCACCTTAAGTCAATTTGGCTTTTGCATTGTTTCTGCCTCTTTATATTAAATTCTTAATATATATGTGCTTCCCAGATATTTTCATTTCATCATGTACGTGTACATTCAAGAGTCTCTTGGCATATGTAGTATGGTGTTTAAAAACTGGCTTTCCTTTGGGCATTGGTTCAAGTACCAGTTCTACTGCTGGTTTTCTAAATAAACTCTAGAAGCTTCAGTTTCCTCATCTGTAAAATACTAAGATGATGATGACTGAAGTTGCAAATGAGGTGGTGAGGGAAGGCAACTGCAGGGTTGACTGTGATCTTTTCTGGGACAGAAATCAAAGATAATATAAAAAACATTCTTGCTTAGTAAAATTTTTGTATGCTACTGTTAGAGATCACCAAATCAGAACTGTTTTGCTTACAAAGGCTTTGTACATGTGGTTTATTCATGTTTTGTTTTGTTTTTAAAGGTTACGGGAAGTTTCAGAGAAACTGAACAAATATAATTTAAACAGGTAAGAGATTTAAGATATTTTACATTTCCTGAAAAGAATGATTTTGTTTTAATTAGGAAAAAGTACTCATATTTAGGCAGCAGCTATTAAGAAAATTTTAATCTATCAAATTTTTATGGGTTGCGTTCATTTGAATTATAGTTGGTATTCATACTGATTTTTAAAAACTCTGCCATACCAAAGAGCTATAATGACTATGTAGATATAATAATTTTTTCAATTATTCCTTCAAAATATGTCAATATTAGTTTTTTAAAACAGGGTTTACTAGCAATTTTTTTCTTTTGTTAATTGGATTTTCTAAAAAACCCTAGGATGCATTTGCCATTTAAAAAATAATTTTGTTTGCATACTTTTCTTTATTTCCCAGCCATCCCCCTTTGAATGTGCTGGAACAGGCTACCATTAAACAGTGTGTGGTGGGCCCAAATCATGCTGCCTTTCTTCTTGAGGTAAACCGTTTACTCTACGGTAGAGAAATGAAAATGGATGTTAAAATACAGCTGTGCATCATCATGTGTCTTCCTTTTCAACCGTGGAAACAGCAGTTTCTTGCAGTAGTTCTTCCAGAGACCACCCAGTTCCATTTCCTTATTGTATAAATCCTCTGGCCCGGAGAAGGCTTAAATGATTTACTAGAGGTTGAAACTAGTTAGTAAGAGAATGGAGAAGTTCCTGATATCTAGTCATTTCCTTACTCTGAATTCTGTTAGATGGAGATATTTTAAATTATTTTTACTGGTTTTATGATAATGTATACAAACCATACTTCCCCAGCTCAGGTGTGAGTGCCTTCTAGAAGGGAGCTTATTTGTTGCCTTCTGAATTGACAGTGATAGGTACATAATTTGTTTGTTGAATAAATTCAAGTTTTAATACACATTTTTACTTTGGAAGTTTCTTCTATTTTCTTTGCTTCTAGGATGGTAGAGTTTGCAGGATCGGTTTTTCAGTACAGCCAGACCGATTGGAATTGGGTAAACCTGACAATAATGATGGGTAAGACATTATGTCCTTTCCATTTAATAAATATTTAGCTCTTAAAGGTATTATATTACACCTGTGTTTTGATTTTTGGGAACCCTCAAATTAAAAAAAAAAAGCATTGTAGAAAAGGAGATGCTTAAAATAGAGTGAAATGGTTACTTTGTAGTTTGATTTTAATTTTTATGCAAGCAGTGATTTATAGCTAAAATATTTGCATTAAAAGTAGCAGAGGAGTCAGTGATCACTTAACAGAAAGAGATTACCAGAAGAATGATGTGTATGTGGTAGAGCCCAATATCTGCTCTTTGAGTGAACTGACTTTTCGGATCTTATTTTTTCCCTTTTAATATTCCCAAGTCAAGTAGCTCAATTTGAAAATGACGGAGTCTTTAAAATTTTGGCCTTTATAAGTGGCGTCATATAAAAAAGGTTGCTAGATAATGTATGATGACTTTCAGTTGACTGCTTCTAAGGAAAATATGATTACTTTAAAAAATCTAAGGAACAATTCATTTGCAGTTAAACCGTGAAAACAGTTTCAAACAGGAACTGGATTGTTATGAGGCTAGAAATTGTTAGGTTTGCTCTTTGATCTGAAGTATCCATTTCAGTAACAGTAATCAGAGAATTGTTAGGCTGATATTGTACCACAGTAAGTCTCAGAGTAGTGAGGCCTGGCTTGTTCCTAGGGATTTTGGGACTGTTCTGTGATTTTTCTACCTTTTGTTTTTTTCCCAGGTCAAAGTTGAATAGCAATTCGGGGGCAGGGAGGACATCGAGGCCTGGTAGGACAAGCGACTCCCCGTGGTTTCTCTCAGGTTCCGAGACTCTGGGCAGGCTGGCAGGCAACACCCTGGGGTAAGTTGTGGTCAGAAGATGGCATCCGTGGGTCTGGGTTATTGCTCTGTGAGTGCTCATTTCAGAGTTATCCAGCGATGGAGTGAGGGAACTCCTGCTCTCTGAGCAGGGGCTCCTGTCGCTCATGGTGAGCCACCATGATAAAAAAAACCCACATAGGCTAATCACAGCTAACCTAGGTTTTTATCCTTCTAAAAATGTATAATGGCTGCATGCATTTATCGTGTCATTTATGTTATTTAAAAATTTTCAGTGATACTATCTTTGGTCTCATTTGTGACTAATTCTTGGGTAAAAAAAAAATCCAACATTTCTTTCTAGTGTTCGAATACAGTAGTTCTTTCTGAATTAATTTAGTGAGGCTTGAAACGATTATGTAACTGAACTTTACAGCCTTAATGAAGTTTTTACTTAAAAAACATTATAGTGGTATACTTGACACTATATAGTGGTATATTTGTTTCAAGTGTACAACATAACGATTTCAGTATTTCAGATTTCAAGTGTACGACATAACGAAACATAACGATTCAGTATTTGTATATATGTGTGACCCTTGAGCAATCTAGGGGTTAGGGGCACTGACCCTCTGCACAGTCAAAAACCCACTTGTAACTTTTGACTCCCTCAAAACTTAACTACTAATAGCCTCGGGTTGACTGGAAGCCTTACCATTAACGTAAACAGGTGATTAATACATATTTTGTATGTTATATGTATTATGTACTGTATTCTTATAATAAAGTAAGCTAGAGAAAACAAAATGTTATTAAGAAAATCCTGAAGAGAAAATATATTAACAGTACTGTACTTATTGATACCGTAAGTTTACATCATCTGTTTATAAGATGAATTGTCTGTCATTACCTATGACAGTATTGTCCTATATGATACAAAACTCTAGATGTTATATGTATTACTAACACTAGACATCAAAAAGGAAGAGATAATGTGAAAAATTCGTATTTATTTACAGGTATAGTGATTCATGAATTGATAGCAAAGCAGCAGCAGTATGATTACCTCATGGTAGCCTAACCTATACACTAATGAATGAATTGGTATAAAAATTTTATGGCATAAGTATCACATGATATATATAGTCATATTCATCGTATAGTATTAGAAACATTGTTACACTAAAAAAAAACACGCTGGGCTTCTCTGGTGGCGCAGTGGTTGAGAGTCCGCCTGCTGATGCAGGGGACACGGGTTTGTGCCCCGGTCCGGGAAGATCCCACAGGCCGCGGAGCCGCTGGGCCTGTGAGCCATGGCCACTGAGCCTGCACGTCCGGATCCTGTGCTCCGCAACGAGAGAGGCCACAACAGTGAGAGGCCCGCGTACTGCAAAAAAAACAAAAAAAACCCACGCTTACCTGTGATGATAGGCTGATATGCAGTTTCTCCAACCAAGAGAGAGAGAAGCATTATGTATGGTAATATAATTCTATGAAAGCAAAGGGGTAAAACAGTAAGAAAACTAACACATTATTAATTTTATATTAAATATCACCTTATGCCTATGTAAGCATAAACTAGTGTCTATAAATATTTTATGCATTCATGACCTACCTTTTTCTTAATTTTTTTTGATATTTCCAGGCTACATGATTCATCTGTGAGCTTTTTCAAATCACTGCAAATCTCCAAAAATTTTTCCAATATATTTATTGAAACAAATTCACATATAAGTGGATCCACACAGTTCAGTCTGTGTTGTTCAAGGGTCAAATGTATTGTGAAATGATCCCCACAAGAAAGTTAGTTAACATCCACCACCATATATAGTTACAAATTGTTTTTCTTGTGATGAGGACTTTTAAGATCTGCTCTCTTATCAACTTTCAAATATACAGTACAGTGTTGCTAACTATAGTCACCATGCTGTACATTATATCTCCATGACTTTATTTTATAACTGGAACTTTGCACCTTGTTTTTACTTTCAAAATTATTTGTAGAGTTTTTACTTTTTAAACTAGATACTCAACTCTTCTTCCATTTTATCTAAAGTTGATATGCTGTCAACTAAAGGAATCATATACAGATTCCAAGCCAGATGATTTTATTCATTTTATACCTTGATTTTTGAATAGCCAATTTTTCTGAAATTACTCATTTAATGGTTAGATAAATGCCAAGTCAGTCAAGTCAGCATATGTGTTCAGAGGCTGATCAGAGAAATATAACTAGAAGCAAATTAAATTGTTTGAAAATATAATTAAGGAGAAGATGTTTTTTAAACATTTTATTTTGACTCTGAATTTCTAGGTAAAGTTACATTTAAAAATTGAGGTCCCAAGGTACTTATTTTCTCTTTTTTGTTTTTATGCCGAACTAAATTTAATTTGAGGTCAGAGGGAGGTCATTTAGTTGAGTGCATCCTTTAGCTCATTCTGTGCTAGAACTGTTCATAGGAAACATAGCTCTGGTTTTTATTAAAATGTTAGATAGCTCCTTTTAATGGTTCTGTGCACACACATAACATAACAACAGTGTATGATAAAGAATTCTGAAAATAATATATAATAACAAATGGAATTTTTATTTGATAAATCTGCAAAAAGTTTGTTTATATTTAAGAAAGAATAAGTTATGTATGATACTATGTGAAACTTTACCTGTTTAGAGATTAAAATTTAGTTCTTTTTTTAGTTGAGGGGTTGTCAAATTACAGGCTAAATCCGGGGCCTCCTATTTTTACTGAGATACGGCCATGCTTGATGTTTTATTTACTGTCTGTGGTTGCTTTTGTGCTAAGATGGTAGAAATGAGTTATCATGACTAAGACTGATTAGCCTACAAAGCCTAATAAATAAATGATTTACCATTCTGCTCTTTACAGGAAAAGTTTGTTGATCCCTTATTTAGTTTATACATTTATGTAGTGGCATTTGTTCCTAATCCTGTATTCTTTATTTATTTTTAAATTTAACATTTCATTTTGAAATAATCTGACTTTAAAAAGTTGCAGAATGTCACCCAACTTCCCCAAATCTTAACATTTTACATAACCATAGTCCAGTTATCAAAACCAGGAAATTAACACTTATCAGTGCTTAATCTACACAGTTAATAAAGATTTCACTGCCTGTCCCATGCGTACCATTTCTCTGCTCCAGAATTCAATCCAGGATCCCATATTGCATTTATTGTCATGCTTCTGTAGTTTCCTCCAGTCTGGGACAGTTTCTCAATCTTTATCTTTCTAGACCCTGATGAGTTTGAAAACTGGCTGGTTATTTTGTGGAATGTTTGAATTTGTCTATTATTTCCTCACGATTAAACCCAGGTGATGCATTTTTTAAAAGTCTTTATTTTTTAAGAGCAGTTTTCAGGTTCACAGCAAAAATGAGAAGGTGGTTCAGGGGTTTTACATATGCTCCCTGTCCCCACACATGTACAGCCTCCCTTGTTATCAGTACCCCGCCCCCCCCCCACCCCGAGTGGTCCATTTGTTACAATTGATGAACCTACATTGACACATCATCACCCACAGTCCATAGTTTACATTAGAGTTCACTCTAGGTGTTGTATGTTCTGTGGGTTTGCATAAGTTTATAATGACATGCATCTTCCATTATAGTATCATATCAAGTAGTTTCACTGTCCTAAAAATCCATTGATCTTTTTACCATCTTCTTAGTTTTGTCTTTTCCAGAATGTCATATAGTTGGATTCATACAGTACGTAGCCTTTCCAGCTTGACTTCTTTCACTTAGTACAATAGTATGCATTTAAGGTTCCTCCATGTCTTTTCATGGCTTAATAACTCATTTCTTTTTAGTGCTGAATAATATTTCATTGTGTAGATGTACCACAGTTTATTTACACATTCACCTGCTGAAAGACATCTTAGTTGCTTCCAAGTTTTGGCATTATGAATAAAGCTGTGTCCTGGTTTTTGTGTGGACGTAAGTTATCAGCTCCTTTGGGTTAAATACCAAGGAACATGATTGCTGGATCATATGGTAAGAATATGTTTAGTTTTGTAAGAAACTGCTGAACTGTTTTCTAAAGTGGCTGTACCGTTTTGCATTCCCACCAGAAATGAGTGAGAGTTGTTGTTGCCCCATATCCTTACCACCCTTTGGTGTTGTCATTGTTCTGGATTTTGGTCATTCTAATAGGTGTGTAGTGGTATCTTGTTTTTTAAATTTGCATTTGCCTGATGACATATGATGTGAAGTATCTTTTTATATGCTTATTTACTAGCTGTTGATCTTTTCTGGTGAGGTGTCTTTTAAGGTCTTTGGCCCATTTTTCCATGAGGTTGTTTGTATATTTTGGATAAACCTTCTTTATCAGATGTGTCTCCCGCAGATATTTTCTCCCAGTCTGTGGCTTTTCTTTTCATTATCTTGACAGTGTCTTTTACAGAGCCAAAGTTTTTCATTTTAATGAAGTCCAGCTTATCAGTTATTTCTTTCATTGTGCCTTTGGTATCATATCTAAAAAGTCATTGCCAAACCCAAGGTCGTCCAGATTTTCTTCTGTGTTATCTTCTAGGAGTTTCATAGTTTTGCATTTTACATTTAGGTCGGTGATCAGTTTTCAGTTAATTTTTGTGAAGGTCTGTGTCTTTTTACAATGTGGATGTCCAGTTGTTCCAGCACCATTTGTTGAATCAGCCGTCTTTGCTTCTTTGTATTGCCTTTGCTTCTTTGTCAAAGATCAGTTGACTCTATGGGGGTCTATTTCTGGACTCTTTTTACTACTCCGCTGATATATTTGTCCATTTTTTTTTCTCCAATAGCACGCTGTCTTGATTACTGTCGCTTTACAGTAAGTCTTGAAGTTGGGTAGTGTCAGTTAGTCAAAAGAACTTTGTTCTTCTTCAGTATTGTGTTGGCTATTCTAGGTCTTTTGCCTCTCCCTGTAAATTTTAGAATCAGTTTATTGATACCCACAAAAAAACTTGCTGGGATTTTTATTGGTATTGCAGGTGATGCATTTCTGGCAGGAATACCACAGAAGTGATGATGTGCCCTTCTCAGTGCATCGTATCAGGAGGCACATGGTACTGATATGTCTCATCACTGGTGATGGTTATACCTCTGATCACTTAGTTAAGGTGGTGTTTGCCAGACTTCTCAACTATAAAGTTACTGTTTTCCCCTTTGTAATTCGTATGTATTTTGTGGAGAGATACTTCATGACTATGTAAATATCCTATTTTCCATCATACTTTTGCTCATTAATTTTACCATCCATTGGTGATTTTTTGCTTTAGTTGTTACTGTGGTTTTGGCCAAGTAGTGATTTTTTTGTTTTGTTTTTGGCCATGCTGCGTGGCTTGTGGGATCTCAGTTCCCTGACCAGGGATTGAACCCAGGCCATGGCAGTGAAAGCACTGAATCCTAACTGCTGGACCACCAGGGAACTCCCCAAGTAGTGATTTTTAAAAACTTTTTTCATTATTTCTTTTGTACTCATTAACTGAAATTTGACTGTAAAGAAGAACTTTCCCTCCTTGCCCACTTATGTCTGTTTCTATTGAGTTATTTATATCATTATGGTCTCGTATATTTGTTTTATTTTATGGTTTGTAATCCATTGCTGTTTATGTCGCTCAAATTGTCCTAGATTTAAATCCTCTTCTCTTTATAAATAAAACTTGGATACAACCAATTATAATACACTGCATGACAGAATGACTGAGAGTAGTGGAATTTTATGACTTTGCTAATAACATATGCAACAAATATAATAATAAAGTAGTACATTTGAGCTTGAATAAAGCCTCAATAGACCTACTCCAAAGAAGGTTGGGGCTAATTTTAAGACTTTAAAATGTGGAGAGAATCATTAAAATTTGAGTCCCCCTTACTCACCCTGGCTTGCACTCCTGTTTGACTCATGTATTTCTGTCTCCCTCCCCCTCCCCCTCCCCCCTACAGTGGACTCTGTGTAAGCTTTCTTTAGCATTGGGTTTCTGAATTGCAATTTTGAAAAATGTCACAGTGTCCCACTGGCTAAGCCATATGTTTACCTTTATTTGGTCTTGCAGATGTCCACAAAATGTAAGCACTTATTAAAGGCTGATTGTTTCTCTTGGCCTCTCTGAAATTTTTCTCAGTTTGTTGATGGTGAAATTGTGATCCGTTATTCTGTAAATTAAGAAACTTTAGAGTCAAAAATACTATCCTTCATAAAAAATTTTTTTTCTTGAGTTGTATAGTTTTTTTTCCCCCATTTGTATTGATTACAATAAACTTTTAAAGAAGCTTGCAATTTACTATATGTGATAGAGAATCTAGAACAGACAGATCTTGAATCCCCAGAGGGGATTTTTATCTGAAAATTTACCAAATGCAGTCATATGTGAAAGGGACTGTGCCCACAGACCTTGGTCCCCAACCCCTTACCTTTGGAGTCCTGGCTTGCTCCCTATGGGTTCAGAGAAGTGTTGTGAATTAGGGAGCAAGTGGTCTCTGAGAGATGCATTTGAAAGATTTTGGGATGACTGGTACTGTTTTTCTTTTCCATCAGCATGGATAATTGAGAATTGATCATTTATTATAGCTAATCATTCTTAGGAATACATAGCAGTCAAAATTCCTGGGACTTTGAATATTTTTCCCTTTGGTGTTTTCACTAAATTGGCAGGTTTACGTGCTAAGTATTTCTAGCTGCTGTCTTTCCCCCATTCATAATTACTGAAATTTATCCTGGGAGATATTTTTGTTAAACTTATTTCAGACCAGGTTAAGGGCAAGAACACCAACTTTATTTGGAGAAAAAAAGACAGTTTGTGTTGGACTTCCCTGATGGTGCAGTGGTTAAGAATCCGCCTACCAGTGCAGGGGACCATGGGTTCGATCCCTGGTCTGGGAAGATCCCACATGCCGTGTAGCAACTAAGCCGGACTACTGAAGTGAGTGATTTAATGATTCAGTGCCACAACTACTGAAGCCCACGCACCTGGAGCCCATGCTCCGCAACAAGAGAAACCACTGCAATGAGAAGCCCGCGCACCACAATGAAGAGTAGCCCCCCGCTCACCGCAACTAGAAAAAGCCCGCGTGTAGCAACGAAGACCCAACATAGCCAAAAATAGATAAATATTTTTTGAAAAAGAGTTTATGTTTAATAGGATGTTTAAAATGGAAATATTAGTATCAAAAGTCTCTTTATTCCGTTGTTTGTTATCACTGGCTATAATAGATGATAGATAAGCTGCTTTTCATTGGTTTGAGCTACCATATTTCCTTTGGAGTTTAATTTGAGCTAATAGTACAGGATTTGAAAGGAAAAAGCCAAGCAGGCCATTGTAATTGTAAACAGCTGAAGCTGGCCCCAGTCTAAAAAGGTGGTAAGATAGTAGGTTGTAGGGCTTGGACAAAGTAAGTGGACGCCCCGTCTTTATTTAATTTAATTAAATTAATTAATTTTGGTACGCGGGCCTCTCACTGTTGTGGCGTCTCCCGTTGCGGAGCACAGGCTCCGGACGCGCAGGCTCAGCGGCCATGGCTCACAGGCCCAGCCGCTCCGCGGCATGTGGGATCTTCCCGGACCGGGGCACGAACCCGTGTCCCCTGCATCGGCAGGCGAACTCTCAACCACTGCGCCACCAGGGAAGCCCTTTTCCATTATTTTTGAGTTTAGTATTGAAAATTATATAACACTGTAATTATAGATAAAAAGGGGATTCCAGTACTGTCTTTTGTGACCACTAATAAACCTCTATTAACGTATACTTAGTCTAACACATTGCTCTTTCTCTGGATAGCAAGCTGGTTAGAGGAATGTTCAGGAGCAGTTGAGGCTGGTCAGCTGGTAGATTGTTTGGATTCTGATAGAAGAAATCCTGCACTGCGGGTGCAAGTGGGAAAACGTGGTATTCTCCATGGTAACAGTCAGGTTAATGAATGGGCAAGCCAGAGATATTTTGACCTTTGTCTTTCAACTAACCTCAGGTGAGGGTTTGTGTAGCAGAGATTGCAAATTGGCTTAAAGGCAAGAATTTGAATGTTCTGGATACACAGGTATTCTCCACTCTTCCCTGTCGTCTTGACTTTACTTAGAAATTAGTAACCTATCTACCTCTCGTGGAGATTTGAGTTTGTGATACCTGTAAGGTCTGCCAGGAATAGTTGTGTACTTGGATAGTATATCTGATCAGGTTTCCAGTATTATTTGCTTAGGGGGAAAATCATGCATTTTTCGGTAGAAATATTGAGTCATTACTTATATTTATTTTGGCCATATAATGTCTAAACAGGGGCGTTTTGGAGTGAAATGAATAATAGGCTCAGACAGTAGGCTTACTCTGGCATTATCTCAGGCAAACTGGGACATATAGTTACCCTAATTATATCTTTTTAAGACTCTTTAGTGTGGTTCCTCCTGTTTTCAAGTTGAAATAATATATGTAGCTTTTGACTGTTAAACGCTTCCAAAAGAGTGGTTCCACCTGACTTAATTTTGACAACTTACAGGAAACCATGAAGTAGAAGTGCTGATTTAATGTTTGATTTGAATATCTGTTTGTATGTTTCATTGATCCTATATTATTTTCTGTTGCGTAATTGTCACAAAGCATATACGTTGAAAAGAAAACTTGTCTGTTTTTGAGAGTACTGCTTTCTTTGATAACACATGACTATATTTTTAAAATCATGTTTAAAAACATAACACAAAATTTACTATCTTTACGGTTATAACTGCACATCTCAATAATATTAAGTATATTTATATTGTTGTGAAAGAAATCTCTATTATAACTTTTTCATCTTGTAAAACCGAAACTTTATATCCAATAAACAACTCCCTTTACCCCTCTCCCCACCGTCTGACAGCCACCATTCTACTTTCTGTTTCTATGAATTTGACTACGTTAAGTACCTTTTATATTTGTAATCATACAGTATTTGTCTTCTTGTGATTGGCGTATTTCACTTAGCATAATATCTTCAAGGTTTATCTGTGTTGTATTGGGTTGGCCAAAAGGTTTGTTCGGTTTTCCCATAAGATGACTCTAGTGGTGCTTAGTTGTCTTTAACTTCATTTGAAACAATTTTGTTAGATTGTATTGTGACAGCTGTCATATCAGCGTGCATGTAAAAAAACTTACCAAAATTGGTGAATTTTTGTGTAGCCATTTTAATATTGAAGATGGAAGAAAAACAACACTTTCGGCATATTATGCTTTATTATTTCAAGAAAGGTAAAAACACAGCTGAAACGCCAAAAAAAATTGTGCAGTGTATGGGGAAGGTACTGTGACTGATCAAACGTGTCAGAAGTGGTTTGCGAAGTTCCTTGCTGGAGATTTCTCTCTGGATGATGATGCTCCACAGTGGAGTAGACCAGTTGAAGTTGATAGCGATCAAATCGAGACATTAATTGAGAGCAATCAACGTTATACCACGCAGCTCTTACACATAGTGCTGCTATGAACATGGGTATGCAAATATCTCTTCTAGACTCTGTTTTCAATTTTTTTGGATATATACATAGAATTATAACTGCTGAGTCATATAGTGGTTCTATTTTTAATTTTTTAGGAAACTTCATAGTGTTTTTCATAGCACTGCACTATTTTACAGTCCTGCCTACAGTGCACTAGGGTTACAGTTTCTATACATCCTTGCCAACACTTGTAATTTTCTTTTCTTTTTTTTTCATGGTAGCCATTCTGATGGGTGTGAGGTGATAGGTGATTGTTGTTTTGATTTGCATTTCTCATGATTAGTGATGTTGACCATCTGTTCATATGCTTACTTGGCCATTTGTGTATTATCTTTGGAGAAATGTCTGTTCGAATTCTTTCCCGTATTTTAATCAGGTTATTTGATTTTTTTTGTTGTTGAGTGTTGGAGCTCTTTATATATTCTGGATACTAACCTCTCATTAGATAAACGATTTGTAAATATTTTCTTCCATTCTATAGGTTGCTTCCTTACTCTGTTGATTATGTCCTTTGAGGGACAAAATCCATTGGGATATTCATAGGGATTTTGATGAATCTGTAGATTGCTTTGAGCAGTATGGACATCTTAACAATATTAAATTTTCCATCCCACGGGCATGGGTGTCTTTCCGTTTAGTTGTGTCTTTAAACTCTGAATTTTACTTTTTATGCTGCAGACTGTTAGTAGTTATGTCTCATAGGTCTTTCACGCAAAGGTGAGATGTATTCTATAACTCACTTTAGAGCTGTGACTAGAAATGCTTGGTATGTGGTTCTTTTAAAAATTGTTTTAAAAGATGGAAAAGGGTGGTATATATCTTTCTAAAAAGTGAGTTTATACTTCAGCATTTAAAAAAATTGGAACAGTGTTTTTTTTTTTTTTGCGGTATGCAGGCCTCTCACTGCTGTGGCCTCTCCCGTTGGCGGAGCACAGGCTCCGGACGCGCAGGCTCAGCGGCCATGGCTCACGGGCCCAGCCACTCCGTGGCATGTGGGATCCTCCCGGACCGGGGCACGAACCCGTGTCCCCTGCATCGGCAGGTGGACCCCCAACCACTGCGCCACCAGGGAAGCCCGGAACAGTGTTATTTTAAAGTTCAGTTCTATTGTTCTGTCAAAATACTACTATAGCATATTATGTCAATTAGAAAAATAGCTTTATCATATTCTAAGATAATGAACATGAGACCCAAAGCGATCTTTCTGAATGATTGTT
This sequence comes from Phocoena phocoena, assembly GCF_963924675.1. Lineage (NCBI taxonomy): Eukaryota > Metazoa > Chordata > Mammalia > Artiodactyla > Phocoenidae > Phocoena > Phocoena phocoena. Next base: position 47,042,230 of record NC_089235.1, on the reverse strand, counting down.
TAAAATGCTGTTTCTTTAAATTCTCCAATATTTAGAAGTCGTTGGAGTTCTGGAGTGGGTGGAAGTGGAGGAGGATCCTCTGGTAGGTCGTCAGCTGGAGCTCGAGATTCTCGCCGACAGACTCGAGTAATTCGGACGGGACGGGATCGAGGATCTGGGCTTTTGGGCAGTCAACCCCAGCCAGTTATTCCAGCATCTGTGATTCCAGAGGAGCTGATTTCACAGGTATGGATCTTGTAGAACAATTAACGTAAGATAGCAGGACAAGGTGAGGTTTAACTAAATATAGCAGGCTGTAGTCATGATTTATATCATGAATTGTGAAATACTCGTTTTCTGTATTGATCCTAGGAAGCTGATTTTAATAAAGAAGTTATGAAAAAGATAATTAGCATAGTACTCTATTTTTTATTTCAGGCCCAAGTCGTTTTACAAGGCAAATCCAGAAGTGTCATTATTCGAGAACTTCAGCGAACAAATCTTGATGTAAACCTTGCTGTAAATAATTTACTTAGCCGGGATGATGAAGATGGAGATGATGGGGATGATACAGCCAGTGAATCTTATTTGCCTGGAGGTTGGTTGATCACCATCATGGTTTTCTCATCTCTGAAGGGAGAGATTTTTTTTTTGACTGGGGAATGGAATTTTAAAGTGCAATAGATTTACTGACCTTTCCAAGGTGGTAGATATTTCTCACTGTAGTGTTTGATTTGATGGTAAAATTCTCTTTAAGGGAAAATGTTTTTGCTCAGTGGACTTGTGTTTGGTCCTATAAAGACATGGATGTATGTGCATGTCTTTATCACTGGCTGACAGATGACTGGAATGTTGTATTTTGATGCCCTTATTACTGAATATGGAATAACTGAACTGCATTTAGATTTTGACTTTCTGTGATGTCACAAAAATCTTCAATAGTGATCTTTTTTTCTTGTGGTAATTTAGTAGTTAGCCCAAGCAACAATCATGCAATTGATGTTCCTTAAAATCTGTGTTAATAACGTTAACTTTATTTCCTAGGTAGTTACTGCTTTTCTTCTCAGGTTATGTCAGTAGTCAGTCCCTGATTTTAATGTTTTAATTTTCAGGGATTTTTCAATGGTCTGCAGATTTTTTTCTCTATATCTGCTTCATTTATATTTGTTTCTGTTTATAGAGGATCTTATGTCTCTTCTTGATGCTGACATTCATTCTGCCCACCCAAGTGTCATTATTGATGCAGATGCCATGTTTTCTGAAGACATTAGCTATTTTGGTTACCCTTCTTTTCGTCGTTCGTCACTTTCCAGGCTAGGCTCATCTCGAGGTAATTTTGCATTTATTTCTTTGTGATTGTTGGCTGACTCTACGGAGAGATAGTGGTAGAATTCATTGTATTTGAACTTTTAATATTACAGTAGACGAAATCATTGCTTGTTAGTGTTTTTGGATGCTTTGGCATTAAAATAGTTACTTTTGAGTTTGAAGAGCCACACTAGAACTTTAGAGATGATCTTATCAACATAGTAGCATATATGTAAAGGGTTACAACTTACCTAACTGTATTTTTAATTAGGAATATGGATTCTGAAGTAAAAGCAGAATTCTGCTTTACAGTGACATGCAGCATTCAGATAACAAGTCTCTTTAGTTTATTTGATTAAAATAAAGTGATTATTTTGTTCATTTTAAACCCTGGTTAGATGGAAGAGTGAAATATGAAAAAACTTATTAGAATGAGATTGATCAATAGTAAATATATAGAAATGCTTATCATACTAAAATGATATTTTCAGAAGTTTGAAATCTTGGAAAGGTATAGTACACAGTAGAGTTTAGAAAGAAGATTTTGAAATCATACAAATATAAACCTTTCACTGTGTATGTTGATATGGATTTAGCTTGCATTTTAACTTTTGTAAGTCAGTATTTTTACTTTCCAGAATGTAAAACTGCTTGATTGAAGTAGCAGGCAAGAATCAGATATATTATTTACTTATCATTAGTAAACTGGAAAGGATGCTGTTTTATATTAAGACCTTACTGCAAATACCTAGTACTTGAAAGCAGTTTTAAAATAACAGACTTACGATGATCTTTTAGTGTACTGAACCTATTATGTAACAGCTTAAAAATTTTTAAAAAATAAGTGCATATTTTACTGCCTAAAATGCATCAAGTATTGCATTTAAGATATTCAATATCTAACACAAAACTCCTTCTAAATTTCTCCCTTTTGCTTTTCCTTAGGTCATTCTATGTGGGCATCTGTTTTACTTTGAACCATATGAAATTGGTGGTACTTGACCATGTTAGATCTGCATGGATGGCAGTTTTATATGGTTCAACTTAATATTGTTTTTAATCCTTACTATCCAAGTCTTGGAAAGTTTATTTTGGTTGCCTATTTAAAAAATAATATGTGAGCAAGCTAAAAAAACTGGTTTTAAAAAGTTTGTAGGCCAGTTTCAGGGGAAGCATTTTTGTAAAGTAATCTTTCTATAAAGATTCTCAAAAGAAAAATTCTGTCTAGTTTCTCAGAAATTTTAAGACTTTTCCATAAAAATCCAGCCTATAAAATTACTCTAAACAAGGGCTTGGATTATCAAAATTTCTATAGTTAATGGATTTTTATTTTACCCTTTTCAAGATTTGGTTGTTTTTTTTTTTAAATCTGTATGTGTAGACTCTCTAACAAATACTCTTTTTTGGTTTATGTATCTAACGTGTTAAAATTTTAATTTATGAATATTTTCTAATAAATTTAAGTTACGGTAAACATTTTTAATGAAAGCCAAATATTTAAAACTCCATTTAAAAAATCCAAATTCCAGTTTAAAATAAAGCAGTTCTGCTCTAAAAGCATATAGTTGGAATTCAGAAAAGTCTGCCTCTACATAGTGCTTAAAAATACTAGTTTATAATTTTCATACATTCACTTGAAAGAGTTAATGTTTTGAATGTTGCATGTCAAACTTATTAGATATACATTTACATTAAGTTCTTGTGAGTGGATAAACTGCTGTTAGTTGCATCCTGAAGGGTCTTTACTAGAGAGTGGCTTACTTTTATCCCACTGGTGTGACCCAATTGCATACCAGTTCTCCTTCTTCCCTTAGAGAGAGACTCTGAGCTGTTGCGTGAACGTGAATCCGTTTTACGTTTACGTGAACGAAGGTGGCTTGATGGAGCCTCATTTGATAATGAAAGGGGCTCTACCAGCAAGGAAGGAGAGCCAAACTTGGATAAGAAGAATACACCTGTTCAAAGTCCAGTGTCTCTAGGAGAAGATTTGCAGTGGTGGCCTGATAAGGTATTTGAAAAGAAACCCCACCCATCCTTTCCATTTTAACTGAATTCCTGGCACTCCCCTCCACCCCCCCAAAAAAGCTTCTGTTTTATTTCAGATTTTCGTACTGTCATTTAAAATGCAGACATAAATTCCCTGGCCGTCCAGCGGTTAGGACTCTATGCTTCCACTGCAGGGGTCATGGGTTCGATCCGTGGTCAGGGAACTAAGATCCTGCATGCTGCATGGCGCGGTCAGAAAATAAAAAATAAAAATAAAATGCAGACATAAAGTGATATTTTTGTTTTGTTTTAAATATAAGTAGATCATCTTTATTTGACAGTACAGGAGTCGTTTTAAGGAGATGTGTTCAGTGGTGCTATTTCTTTTTCTACTTGATGAAGTAAATCAGAGAAATAAGGATGGTAGTTCCAGATAATATATCAGCATTCTGTTTCAGGATTTCTTTTCTGGTGGTAATTATACCAGTAACAAATGGTATATTTCTTGGTAGGAATTTGTTTTGTACTGTCAAGAGTACCCCATTTTCTGCAGGGCAGGTTTCTGGTCATTGTTACAAGCATGCATGTCAGGGCAAGATTAGGGATCTGTGTTTCTTTGATTTTAGCTTTCCCGTTTGATGGCAGTGAATTCTGACAGGCCCTTTGCTCTAAAAGCTGTGGGAGACAAAGCAGGCTGAACAGGAATGGACTGGGGGAATTATGCTCTGCATCCTGAGTGGTAGTACAATGACTAGCTTCTAGAAAGCATGCAGGATTTAAGTTCACTTGAATCTGTAAAAATCCATCACTGCTACAAGTGAAACAGAGTTGACACATTCTTTTATTTTACTTTTATTTTTATTGGGGTGTAATTGCTTTACAGTATTGTGTTAGTTTCAGGTGTACAGCAAAGTGAATCTGTTATACAAATACATATATCCACTCTTTTTTAGATTCTTTTCCCATATAGACATAGTCTATTGATGGTGTGTAGGTTTCACTGTCTTAAGTGATTGGTAATTTATCTTCAAAGGCTCCTGTAGGAAGCCATGGGTTTTTCACCTGTTTTTTGGAGTGCCTGTTTCTTATTTCCAGAGCCAGTTGGATAGGAACTTTTCTAAAGTAGAAGTAAAAGAAGATAAGAACTTGAAGGTTATCTCTAGCAGATAAGGAGATTCTGATGTAGATTTCTTTTCTTTCTTTGAAGTTGAATTTGGGATATTAAAGGAAAAATATTATTTAGTGTTCTGAATTTGTTTATTTTTCATAGTTATTGTGACTCTTGATGTAGTTCATTTATTTTCCTCTGTATTCAGCTCATGTGGAAAGCTTGAATGCAAGAAGGAACATGAATTTCAATCAGCCTCTTTGTAAGCAAAAGGTTATTCTGTTTTCTTTGGCAGCTGACAGACTTTCCCTGAATTGCATTCTCTTACTTATTTCCATAAAACTAGAAATGTTCCAGTTTCTACTTTTACTTCATATGATAGGTGATTTAAACCATTGGGCTTTTTCTTTTTCATCTCTTTTTTTTCCCCTACATTGTTCTTTGTTTCCTGTTTCTCTTGCCTTGATCATGCTAGAACTGTGTCATATTGGCAGGAAGTAATAGAGGACTCATTAATCTTGTTTTAATAGTGCCATTGCATACATATTAGTGTAGGCTTCTTTGTCACACATCTGAAAGTGTTTTGAACAGTATGAGTTTAGCAAGCTTTTTCCCTGGCCAGTGTACCCTCTGTTAGAGTTAGCCGGTCTTTGTTGGCCTTTACTGATAGGCATGGTTTTGGGTATAGCTTGTTTTCAGAGACAGTTACTAAATGCATCGTAAAATCTTGACACTGTACAGGCCTTACTTACTTAGTGTGTTATTTCCTTCGTTTGTTTAGACATTGAATGAAGGAGAAATAGCAGTGTGTGCAACAAAGTATATCCTACCTATACCTTTTTTTTCCTATTAAAGAAAAATCTAATTTAAAATGTCACTGAAGAACTACTTTTTATTAGCTTGTGATTGAAATTTAGACATCAAAAATTTCAGTTCAAGGAAAGAAAACAGCATAAACCTAATTAAGCTATTAAGCATTATCCCAGTTATCAACAAACCACTAGATGATTGTTTTGCAAGGCTGAATGCTGCAGTCAGAAAGAGAATGCAGAGAGTTGTTAAAGGGAAAAAAGACCTTGCTTTTAGAACAGTGTGCAAAATGATCATACAGGGGCATAGAATACATTCCACATGAAGAAACAGGCACTATGTGGGGCCTTATTAGTCCTCCAGAATTGGGGGTAGTGATCCCTGAGGAGGAGAAAAGGGTTTTGGGGCAAACTTGATAGGAGATGGAGAGGTAGGTGGAGAGAGCAGAGAGGTATAGGGCGTCAGCACGCACTGTTTGGAGGTAGTTTCTCTGTCTCTTTTGCTTTCTCTCTCTCTCCCTTTTTTTTTTTTGTTTTTTGTTTTTTTGGGGGGTGGGGGGGGGTGGGAAGAGGGTGTCCCAGCTTAATTACAGAAATGACCTAAATTGTAAGATTGGTTAGTATCCATGGTATTTTTCATTCTTCCTTTTGTTAGAGTGCCTGAGAAATTCCACTGTTAAATTATCTGGAATAATTTTGACTTTCCCACCACCTATTTAGAGGAACGGCTACTTCTTCAAAATTTCACCATTTTCTAGGCTAATAAAGCTCCCTTAATGGTGGAATGAATGTTCTCTTTAAGCCTTTACAGTATAATCTTAAATTGAAAATATTTGAGGTAACCTTAAACTTTATTTCCATAAATTATTTTGATTTAAATGTCAAAACTAGTATAAAAGCATAATTGGTAACCCTTGTGCACTGTTGGTGGGAATGTACATTGGTTCAGCCACTATGGAAAACAGTAGGGAGGGTCTTTAAAAAATTAAAAACAGAGCTACTGTATGGTTTAGCAATTCCACTTCTGGGTATTTATCTGAAGAAAATGAAAACACTAACTCAAAATACATTTACCCCCTTGTCCATTGCAGCATTGTTTACAATAGCCAAGATATGGAAGCAACCTAAGCATCCATCAATGGATGGGGACACACACGCACACGTGATTGAGTAGCCTTGATTAAATGCATATTGTGTGTTAGGCCTTTTGTTCAGGTGTTAGGGTGAGAGTTTTGTAGAAAGGCAGAACAATGATGTTAATACTTTGGTGTAACTACCATAATGGAATTAGGTATAAGAGGCTTTGGGGAATCACAGGAGGCCAGAGTGATTACTAAGAGTTACTTTGATGGGAAGGTGCAGTCTTTCAATTAGGCAGTTATCTAACATGGCTCCATTTTCACTTCTCATTTTTGGAATTTACTTTTCTCAGATTAGAAATTTAGTTCTGTGTTGCTGAATGTCTACATTTACATTGTAACTATATATTATATATATATATACCAACCTACTTCCAACAAGAATCTAAAGTGACTGATAAGAGAATAAAAAATGCAGCCACAATAGTAGCAAAGACTGTTAAAAGTAAGAGTGCAAAGGTAAGAGCTAAGTAGTAAATGCTAAAGGGAAAGGGCAGACAAAACTTACACGGAAATCCATACTAAGTAAATCTGAAGTTGAACATAAAAACTTCTGCTTTGTGCCCTGTAACAAAACAAACCCTTTCAGATTAGAAAATGCACACATCCTTTATTTCCAGTAAGCTCCCAGAGAAGAATTTGACAGAAGTTGTTTGGTGGGTGATGAAGAAACAAAACTGATTCAGCAAGTCAGTATTGTTAATTTACAGTCGTATCGCTTACTGTTCTGGATCTATTTTCATATAGTTTAGGGAAAATAAGAAAATTTATTCTCCACCAGCCTTTTGAATTGTAGAGTTGTGTGTTATTCTCAAGTTTCTTTGAATGGTGTTGAGAGGAAATAGTCCCATGACATTTGGCTCCTTAAATTATTTGAAGCAGCCATCACTGTTGGGACCAATTGATCCAATTTGTTGGTCATTCTGCTTCGCCTTCAAGGTTCTAGAAGTGGAAATGGGTGAGGAAGATCTTTTTTTTTTTTTTTTAAATCGACATATGGAAGCTTCCAGGAAGTATCTGTTAAAAAAGTTGGCTAGGTGTGTCACAAATGTACTTTAATAATGAAGTAAGAGCAAAAGGAGAAGAGGTCATAAAGAGGAAGAGAAGCCAGGCATAAGGAGAAAATGGAAACCTAGATAGGTAAGGAGAAGTGAAGTGTGAATAAGGACAGTTAACAAATTGTGCCATGTAACCTGTAGTTGTATAACATCCATTTCAGCCATAATACACAGCACATTGCAGTTAGAATTGGTACCTAATGGGAAAACTAGTGTTTGCTGATAGTAGGAAAATTAAAAAAAAGAAAACCAAGGTTTGTAGGGAGAAATTTAGGAATAGTAAGACCAGTTTTTTAAAAATGTAAGTAACTAGGTGAAGTTAATAGGAGTTCATGTCGCTATGCTGAATGACCTTTTTCTTTTCTTTTTCTTTTCAAGCTTTGGCTTTTTAAGGTAATTATCATATTTCTGACATTTTCCATCTGTCTTTAGGGAGGGATTCCTCATTTGGTTGATCTTTAATGTTCAGACAGTTGCAAATTTATTGATTAGATTCAGCTTCTAAAGGATTCGTTTTGTTAAAAAAAAAAAAAATAGAGCTACAAACTACTGATCTTTATGGAAATGTGCATATCCACCTTTTCCAGTTGGGTTGAAGCAGGGCCCAACTTGCTCAGAAGCAGCCATTAGTATTTCATCAAAACGATAAAAGCCTTGTCTTCTATGATATTATGAAGTGTGTGAGCTAAAATACTGTTGCTTTGTGTGTATTTGATTGCTTTGTATTTCTCCACCTACTGATCTAAATCAGGCAAAAGACAATAGGTGATTTTTCCATCATCCTTTGGTTGGTGGTTTTGCCATCTCTCCACATTTGTCCATAATGGATTTTCAGGGCCTTCAGGGTTCACTCAGCTCATTCAGGACTAATGAGCTGGGGGACATTGGTCCATCCTTGAAGGATATAGGCAAGTCAGTTCTGAGAGTGCCTCACACACCATGCTGTGGCTATAGGGATGAATTGTTTAGGATTGTACTGCTCTGGCAGAGTTTTTACTCAAAAAGTTTGAGTTGAGATGAATTTGTTCCTTCAGTTGTCAGTGTGCTCCTACTGTGTGCCAAGCACCAAGCTGGCCTGTGGGAATGTAGAGGTGAATTCGTTATGGACCTTCCCATAGGCAACTCATTGGGGAAGAGAGACATTCACATACAATGAAATGTGTTCACAGTATGACCAGTGCTAGACTGAAGGTGTGAATACAGTATTTATAGGGGCTCAGAGTGGGGAATGACTAACACCACCTGAGAGATGTGGCAAAGACTTCACAGAGGAGATGACATTTAAGCAGCATTTTTAAGGTTAAGTAGGCATTAATCAAGATGCAGAGGCATTCTAAACATGTCAAGTATGGGCCTAGAGTCAGGAAAGGTCAGGGTGTGTTTGCGGAACAGTGAGAAATTCAGAATTGCTGCTCTGTGGTGGGAGAAGGAGAAGAGCAGGGTGGAGAAGACCAGAGAGCCCTAGACAACTTGCCAAAGAGTTAGGATGTTGTTCTGCCAGCAAAGTTCTTAGAGAAATGACGTGATGAGATTGGTGGGGTTTGGTTTTGTATATTTTTAGGGAGACGAGCACTATTGGCACAGTGGGAGAAAGATAGGAATAGTAAAAATCTAGAGTCAGTTAAGAGACTGGTAGAATTGTTGTAGAAGGGAATTGTGAGGCTCTCAACCAAAGCAATGACAGGGAGGATGGATGAAGGGAAGAATGTTCGAGGAAGTTGAGACAAAGTATAGCATTGGTTTGCTAGTCACCATCTGGTTAAGAGAAGAGGAGAAGTTGAAGAGAGGGCCCAGGTTCCTTTGTTGCCCTCCTGTTACAGGGTGGGTGGTAGATGTCATTCATGGAGATAGGGACTACAGGGGACATACAGCTTTGGAGGCGACGATGAATTCATTTTGGAGATGGTAGGGTGCTTTTCAGACATCCAGGCAGTTAATCTGCAGGTTAGTCTGCAGATAGAAGATTTACATGTTGAAAAGCGTGGCACCCCAGTGGATACAGTCACTTAGGCTGAGGGTGGAACATCATTTGAATAAACGGACAAGGACAGAATCTGGGTCAGGGAGTACATGGTGGTACAAGGGAGGTGGAGAAAATACTGTAGTCATGAAGATAGGAGGAAGACCAGTAGAGAGTAGTGACCTGTGAACAAGGGAGAGGAGAGGTTCTAGAACTGGTGATGAACAGGGTCCAGCGGTTCAAAGAGTTTGAAGAGAAATTGGATTGGTTCAATGCACGGGGCATCGATAAGGCTGTTGCAAGAGCAGGCGTGGCTGTCAGTGCGAGCCGGTGAGGTGAGACGGACGCCGGGTGACAGTTCACTTCCCCGGGGCCTAAGGCTGAAGGGCAGGCGGGTTTGGACGGTTGTGGAGGTAATGAGAGAGGGTTGTATCCACTGTGTGTGGTGAGTTGTCCTTAGATAGTAGAAAGGAACACTTCTTTCTCTGAGAAGGGGAGGGGGAGGGGAGAATGGTGTTTTTTCATTAAGTTAGTCAGGATGGAGATGGAAATAGGAAGCTTGTGCCTTTTGGGTGAGTAGGAGATGAAGTCAGGGCAGCAGAGTAACCAGAGTTGAATTTGACCACTTATTTGTGCCAGGTACTTTAATATATGTTACTTTATTTGGTTTTTACCGCCCCCCTCCCCATCGTGTTATTATTATACCCATTTTAGAAGTGAAGAAATGGGTTCAGAGAAGTTACATAACTTATCTGAAGTTACCTACTTAATAAGTGTTGGATCCAGGTTTTGGACTCAACTTGGTCTGATTCTATCATCTCTTTAACCAAGGGGTCGAGAAGGAAGTGTGAGGTAGAAATGTTAAGATTTGATGCAGCAGCCCTGGAGAAAGTACACGGTGTTTTTCAGATACCCATGGTGAAGGGAAGAGTAGAATTGCTAAGTTGGAAAATTTCAAGTTTGATCTCTTTCCCATCCCTCCATAGATGTGACTTGAAAATAGAGCTGATTGGCACTGGTAAAATAGAAGATTAAAATTAGTGTTCTTCAGTATCTATAGTTACTGCAAGTTACTGTATAGTTTAGATTATAACAGAAAATGAACAGAGAAATACTGACTAAACCTATTGATCTGTCTGCTTATAAGTGAAAGATTGAAACTATCAATGACATGTTATAATAAATGAATATCTATAGCTTCCCACTGCATCAGAAACAAGTTAAATGAAGTCTTGTAAACTAATAATACATCAGCGCCATTTATTGGTTTGGGGACCATTTTAATTAATAATAAATGCCCAAAATGTAGAACTTTAACCAAAGACTTGTCCATTTTAAAGCAAAATGGGGATTGAAGGGGCTTAAAATTCCTGTTGTTTCTAATAGAAGTCCCTGAAGAACGTATACCAAAGTGTTTGAGAACTTCATCCAAACCTACTTTAAAGCATTATGTGCAGTTAAGTTGTTATGACATAATTACATTGCATAATTGTTGGGTCCGTTTTCTTGAGCTTATAATGTACCTGGAAAATAAACCTCTTGAGGGAAAAAACAGTTCATACTGATTATTGGAGAAAGACTATATATGCAAGCAAGATCTTATTTTAAAGAGGTAACTTGAAACTCCAAGAAAGCACTTGATGTTTTAATTGTAGTTTTATAGAAAGTATTAATGCTTTTATGTATTTCAGAAATTTCGTATGTTAAATGGAAATTGTTTTAAATGTGTAAATATTTGAGTTTATGTAAGCATGTATGTACTGTGCTAAAAGTCACTTGTGTTGGGCTTCCCTGGTGGCGCAGTGGTTGAGAGTCTGCGTGCTGATGCAGGGGACACAGGTTCATGCTCCGGGCCGGGAAGATCCCACATGCCGCGGAGGGGCTGGGCCCGTGAGCCATGGCCGCTGAGCCTGCGCGTCTGGAGCCTGTGCTCTGCAACGGGAGAGGCCATGACAGTGAGAGGCCTGTGTACCGCAAAAAAAAAAAAAAAAAAGTCACTTGTGTTTCGGTTCGTGTGTAATATTAATATGCAACTTTTGGTTTAAAATTTTTTCTTAAACAATTAGTGGCTTACATTTTAAAAAAGAAAAATCACCAGCATGAAACTGCAAAAAAAAAAAAATTAGTGTTCTTTCTATACAGCTCTGAGGCATAACCTGTAAGCCTTGACAGGCTTCACAGACTATAGCTGAGCACCATAACCCATCTGACCAAATAAGATTGGAACTTGACAGAAACCTAAAACGACGCCATTAGTTTAGCATACTCTGGAGCCAGAATATCAAACAGAGCAGAGAAGTTTTGCAGTGGCAAAAATACAACGTAAAATCTGTTATTGGCAAGCTTTGCTGTGAGATTTCTGGTCATTTTGGTCTTACGTTAAAAAAATTATCACTTTATCATTTATATTATTTATTTAATTTATTGTCTGCACTTTTTATAATTTAATTGCGTTCCGACTCATTGCATGTGCATTGCTTTAAAACTAAATGAACTTTTACCTTAAAAAACAACACAGACACTTGTTTCAGCAGCTTGGAATAGCCTACAGGGAAGGAATCTTGTGTTGATACTTGACTTTCCCCACTTCAACTCCTTAGTCTGTTTTTTCTTCATTTATTCAACACGTTTATTGAGCATCTACTCTGTTCACTGTTCTAAGAACAGGGGATACAGTGGTGAACAAGACAAAGCTTATATTTGAGTGAAGTAGACTATAAATGAGTAAATACAATATGTCAAGTTGTGAAGTGCTGTGAACTAAAGAAAGCAGAGTCAGGAGATGGAATATTAGAGTGCTGATTTTGTAGATAGTGCAGTCAGGGAAGGTCTCATTTGAGCAGACTTGATTGAGGAGAGGGAGTGAGTCACCTGAGAAACAAGGCAAGAGAATGACAAGGACATGGTGGGATACTGGCAGGAGCAGGAAAAAGGCCAATATGACTGGAGGAGAGTGAGTTCGGGGGCGCGGGGGGTGGGGCGCCCAGGCCACTTAAAGGAGGGCATTGCAGGCTGTGCTGGAGACTTTGCTAAAGCGGTTTGTGTGTTCACATAATTAATCGAAATTTGATGTAGTAATTAATGTGATGTATCCGAATCTTTAGGTTTGGCAGTTGTTATATTTATACCACTGTGTTATTTCCACTCTACAGGATGGAACAAAATTCATCTGTATTGGGGCTCTGTATTCTGAGCTTTTGGCTGTCAGCAGTAAAGGAGAACTTTATCAGTGGAAGTGGAGTGAATCTGAGCCTTACAGAAATGCACAGGTATTTCATTATATTAAATCTTGCTTTAAATAGCTCTTCAAATCAGCATACAAAATGGTAATCACTTTTCTTATGCTTTCAAAGAATCCTTCCTTACATCATCCACGAGCAACATATTTGGGGCTAACCAATGAAAAGATAGTTCTCCTGTCTGCAAATAGCATAAGAGCAACTGTAGCTACAGAAAATAACAAGGTATGACACACTGTGAAAAACATTTCTTAAATTCTTGATTTTCTTCCTCTCCCTGCCCCTTTTCCATCTTTTCATTTCTATCTGTCTATCTAACTAGATCTGCAAATAACAAAGTGTCTCAAGCCTTAGTACAGTAATCCAATGTATAATCTTTTTATTGCTGGTTTATCTCTGTATTATAATTCCTTTTCAGAGATAGCTTTCTACTTTAGGGGAAGGAAAAAATATTCACGCTAAGTCCTGGCAAAAGAGGAGATATTCAAGAACTACAATAGATAGATTGAGGAAGTATGGATATTATATCTGAGATTATCAGTGTGACTTTAGAGTCACTAAATTCGTTTAAAAATTGTTGGAGCAGATATGGACTTTCAATTAATGCCTTAGAGATGACTTTAGACATTTATTTCAATAACTACTATTTTGATTGACTTGCGTGAAGAAAGTATTTTAGTTTCTAGTCTTGTTAAGAACCTTTTCTGAATTACTTTTTTTTCTAGCCTTTAGAATTCCAGTCCAGAGTGTAGGTATTCCTTGCCCTCGTTTTGACCACAACCCTTTTGAAAAGATTACTTGTTTTAATTTAATCCTCTGATGTTTTATCTTTAGGTTGCTACATGGGTAGATGAAACTTTAAGTTCTGTGGCTTCTAAATTAGAGCACACTGCACAGACTTACTCAGAACTTCAAGGAGAACGGATTGTTTCTTTACATTGCTGTGCCCTTTATACCTGCGCACAGCTAGAGAACAATTTATATTGGTGGTGAGTATCACAGAGGGGGGTATTTCATATCAGTGGATGCTTTTAGTACGCAGATAGGTGCTTTGAGTAGTGGAATACCAATAGAGAAGGTCAGTTGAAAGATAATGCTTTAGACTCACAGAAAACAAACATATGGTTACCAAAGGGGAATGGGGTTAGGGGAGAGATAAACTAGGAGTCTGGGATTGGCAGATAGAAACTGCTCTATAGAAAATAGACACACAACAAGGTCCTACTGTATAGCACAGAGAACTATATACAATATCCTGTAGTAAACCATAATGGTAAAGAATATGAAAAAGAATATACATATGTATAGAATATGAAAAAGAATATATATATATTTTGACCACAATCCTTTTGAAAAGGTTACTTGTTTTTATTTATATTCTATATGTGTATATATATTCTTTTTCATATTCTATATATAGAATATGCATATAATATTCATATATATTTCACATTATATATATATATATATATATAAAATGTAATATAATAACTGAATCACTTTGGTGTACACCAGAAGCTAACACATCATTGTAAATCAACTATACTTCAATTTTAAAAAAAAAGCTAATGCTTTATAGAGAGGGAAATTTTCACTTTGGAGCAAAGTAACATTGGAAAAAACCCTTAAGATAAAGAAAAGCTTATAAAAATAATACATACTTAGTGACTATAATTATGAAATTTTTAAAAGGTATAAAGTAGAAACAAAACTCACCTATAATCCTACAACCGGAATGTAACTACTATTAACATTTTGGGAGTATTTTATTAATCTTTTTTTTTCCTATATATAAACGTGTACTTTGCTTTTACTTAATTAGAAACTTAGAGTGTTTTTCATACTTTTTTCATTTAACAGCGACATAAAATATAATTTTAAAGGTTATTAAAGTATGTCATTGTATGAATATTCTGTGCCTCATTTAATTATTCCTTTAATGTTCGAAAGGGGCTTCAAATGTATTTTCTGTTGTGTTTTAGGGAATTATCAGCAACTTTGCATTGGCAGAAGTAATGTATAGGGGAATTTACTAATGAAACAGAATTATTTGGAAGTAAATATCAAATGATGAATTTCCTGTGACTTTTAATCCTAAATGTTTAATGAAAGTGGACCCAGTTATGTATTATAAACCTGTGATCAAATTATGATTATTAATAAGTTATACATGCTAATATTATACTGAGGCAAAAATATTAGAGAAGGAATATACAAGTAATACTTAAATATAATGTGTGTAATTTCAGATTTATTTAATGGGCTTCTTCGCCGCTTATTTGTCCAATTTTTGCTTTTCCTTTTCAGGGGTGTAGTCCCTTTTAGTCAAAGGAAAAAAATGTTAGAGAAAGCTAGAGCAAAAAACAAAAAGCCCAAATCTAGTGCTGGTATTTCTTCAATGCCGAACATCACTGTTGGTACCCAGGTAAGTGGTTAGAATTAAGTCTGTCCTGAGACTTCTCTGGTGGTCTTCCTTGGGTAAGTCTCCACGCTCCCAATGCAGGGGTCCCCAGATTTGATCCCTGGTCGGGGAACTAGATCCCACATGCATGCCCGCCACTGAGAGTTCATACGCTGCAACTAAGAAGTCCGCGTACCTCAACTAAGAAGTCCGCATACTGCAGGCAAAATAAATAAATACATATTAAAAAAAAAAAAAAAACGAATTAAGTCTGTCCTAAGGGACATTGTTGCTCATCAAAATCATTTCTTCCCTTGTAATTAATTCCCCCGTAGGCAGTTTTGTAAATGAATGTCATTTGAAGGACCTGGTTCCAGTAGTATGTATGTGCCACATCACTTTTTACTCAATAGCTGAGTAACAGATTCTGCCCTGATGTCAGTTGGTTTTCTTGTGGGACAGGAATCTCAGATTAGCCTGGTTTTAAGAATCATTTGGTACTTAAATGTAGAGTTTAAAAATGTAGAGTCTGGAGCCCCTTGCCTGAATTATTCTTTCAGTTGGTTGGTGGTAGGACGCAGGCTTCCTTATGTGTCACAAACATCCCAGATGATTCTTATGACCAAGCAGTTTGAAAGATACTGCTCTCTGGCGATATTGTCAGCATTAGTCTTCGTCAAATCTTCGTGTTTCTACTAGTTTCTGAGATGGTTTTAGCCTCTTATATATATATCTTATGGAGTGTGATTTTCTAGTTCCCCATTGGTTCTCAAAGTGTGGTCCAAGGACTCCTGCTGGCTTCTCAGCCCTTTCAGGGGATCTGAGAGTCCTTCTTTTTCCAGTTACCTATCTGTGTAAGGCTGAGTTGTCGTCATATACTTTAGCTAAAGTAACATATTACAGCAAATTGAATGCAGGAGCATACATGGGACTCCAGCTGTCTTCCATTAAATTAGACATTAAGAGATTTGCAAAAATGTAAACAATGCCACTTTTCTTGCTGATTTTTAAAAAAATGTAGTTATTTTTATAAATTATATTAACATGGGGTTTATTAATATTAAATATTTAAAATTTTCAGTTTTAATTACTAATACATAAAATACCAACTGTATATGACCCACATAAAAGATTTGGGGATCCTTGGTAATATTTAACGGGGGGGGACGGTCCTGAGACCAAAAGAGTGTGAACACTACCGTTATACTTCTAATTCATTAGATTCTGTTAGAAATTTATCTTCGGGTTAAAAGTTGACATTTATATTCATTATAGCAAGTGCTGCAATGAGTGTTTAAGGACTTTATAATCCCTAACGCTTAGACAAGTGTTGGGTTTTGTGATGTAACATGGCACTAATTTCCTCATCTAGCACTTTTTTTTCAATTCAGCTTTTTCTCGTCACTATAAGGTGGTATCATGTTTACATTACCTGTGTCTTAAAAAGTAATCACTACTTTAGCTGTTACTTTTCTCCAAAACTCAGCTTATGTACTTCTTATTTTTGTTTGGGACTCCCATTTGCTTTGGTCCTATTCATGGTTGTCTTGTTCTGACTCCTTTGTTGGCCTTCCAAGTAGGAAGTTTTCAGCAATTACCCATTATTTTGAATATTGTTGTTTAGTCTTCATTATTTATATCAGTTGGTTTGGACAGATCTCTCTTTTCTAGGAGCTCCCTTTTTCTTATTCAGTTCACATACTGATTTCTCATGTTTTCAAAGTTCCTTATTTATTAGACTCACATATTAGCAGAATATCCTGGCAGATGCCTTATTAGCATGTAGGATGACATTACTATAGACAGGGAGGGTAGAAAAATCCTTTAAAGATGCACTGAAGAAAAGTTTTAAGCAATAGCTTGGCACTAAATTGGTGAAAAATAGCAGCATATTCCAATACTTTGGTATAGAATAAGATTTTGTTTTAAAGTGTAGAAAACTGGAGGTTTAAGACAGTCATGGCCACATAATGGGGAAATCGTTCATATGTTAACATCAGAAAGAATGGTCGATCAGTTAAGAGTTTGCAGCCGCACCTGCACTCACAGATCATAATTGTGGAGAGTAGTATGTTTAGCAGATATTCATTTCATGTCTTCTTATATGCTGGATATACACCTCCTTGTCTCTAAGGTGCATTTATTTTTATAAGAAGGTATTAATGGATAACTTCTAATATATCTTGCCACATTTCTTTGACAATTATAGCCTTCTTTCTTGTTGATCCTCTTTCAGTATTTAAGCTTTCACCAGTATTTTCCAAAAATTTATGGATGAAACCTCTCTTTAAGTCAACCTAAGCAGGACATACCCTTTTCAAGAAGTCGGCTCTTCTGAACTATTCATTTTATGCCACAGAGCTATATTTAGTGACACACAACTATTCTTTGACAGAACTCCTGCTCTGTGTCAGTATTTCCAGTTCCTGTACTTCTCAAATGTACCACCTTCTTAAGACTGTGTGACTTATATTTAATTATAAATTGACAAAAAACATGATTATCATATAGTCCACTGTCAAATATAACATAATCGTTAGTCACTGGATGACTGAACAGAAAGTAAGATTGGGCTACTTTAGAATCAAAAGAGATTTCCAGAAATAATGTTCATACCTCATTTAGAGTTACTGTTGGTGCATTTGGCAGTGTCACCTTAGAGGTTATTGGTTTTAGAGTATGACCTAGGGGTGCTCCATGGCAGTGAAGATTTATAGGTTATTCACTGCTGAACTCAGTTAACTTCTAACACTAATGTCTACATATTCTTTTTCTAATTTAAGAGAAAACTTATATTATTCAGTGAAAATTCTGGCTTGTAGGAAACAACAGTCTTCTGAGGGAAACAAGTATCAGTAGAGATGAAGTTATGGAGCCTATATATAGCATCATGAATTAAGGAAGAAAATAATTTCAAATTATAAGAAACAGATAAAAAAATGTAATTGTTCACATTTCACTTTTTAAATAATAACCTTTTTAGTTTCTTCTCTGCTATTTCTCTTCTGTGTCCTTGTGGCAGAACGGTCAGGTTATTTGCTGCATGAAATTTTAAAGTTCATTTTTAGCAAATGTGCCAATTATTCCTGCTCCATAATTTGGGAACATGTAACTCCTCTAGTTTGTTTTAAAATTGTCATCTTGATGGTGATTTTTTCTTTTGTTTGCTAGGTATGCCTAAGAAATAATCCTCTCTATCATGCTGGAGCAGTTGCATTTTCAATTAGTGCTGGGATTCCTAAAGTTGGTGTCTTAATGGAGTCAGTTTGGAATATGAATGATAGCTGTAGGTTTCAGCTTAGATCTCCTGAGAGCTTGAAAAGCATGGACAAAGCTAGCAAAACTACTGAAGCTAAGTAAGTACTATGTCCTAACTAATCTCGATTTAACATCAGTTTCTAGTTTGCTCTGTATGTGAAGGGGGGTAACCAAGGAGACTTAGAGGTGTACAGTGACTTAGACAAGTTAACGTGAGGGGGTCTTATTAAGATCCCCATGAATTTTCAAAGGAATTGGTAAAATTTACTGTTTGCAAATTGGTTAATATTTGTATATTATAGTTATTCTTAATGTTTGGTGGCCAGAATAGCAGTGTAGAGTTCTCTTTTGATGTCTTTGTTTTGTCATTAGAGTTCATCCTTGGAAGGTGTTGTATAGCAGTGATAACATGTTCAGCCATACTGTCTTAGGCAGACTTTTTCCTCCTCTCTCCATGTATAATCATCTTAATTTCTACCAAACATCTTGCCTGCATCTTGATCACTGAAAGGGTTTTACAGGTTAATGTGCTTGGGGAGGGAAATTCTATAAAGGATTTGTAAACTTTTGGGTTGGGGGGGATATGTGAACAGAAATACCACTGAATTGTGTATAACCCACATTCTGGGGCTGGCTTATTGTTTGGGAGCCAGGTACACAGATCTTAACAACTGTACTTTTAGAAGCATCTACTCATCTTTATGATTTGGTTGTTTGGTACATGATCTTAAACACTTTAGTAAAGTTTCAAAATTACTTTTTTTCTTAATGTTGTAAAAATACATGAGCATTGTAGAAACGTGGAAGAGTAATATAATATCACATTCCAGAAATAGCATTTTAAATATTTTGGTATACTATTTTCTTTTATTCTGAATTATACAAGCATTGAAGAGAAATGATTGGGACTGTACTATACATATAGATTTTTTAAAGTTTTGAAACTTTTTGCTCAAATTAATGTAATGATTGTACAAGGATTACTGTTAAGATAAGTTTAAAGATATTCTTTTATAAACCAAAGCTACTGTAATTTATGCCTAATTAAGATTTTTTGCTTATTTTGTGCTTTGTGCTCTCTGTCTTGTTTTTATTTTTTAAATTTATTTATTTTTTTGTTTTAGAATATGTTTATTCAATTAAATGGATTTATAATACTTTATATTAAAGTGCAAGACACGGTGTGGATATTTTCCAAGCACATGAATTTCAGCTGGCACTAGATTTATAAGGAACCCGTGTAAGAGAAAAAGGTTTTTTAGAATCCTCTTCCTTATCTAGCCTGTATTAGCTGAACGAATTGAGCATTCTTAATAACAGACTCTAGACACTTGCTTTTTAAAGGCTTACTTCATTGCAGGCAAAGGCATAAGTGAAAATACCACATTGCCATCTCCCCTAAACTCCCACGTGTTATCCCAGTGTAGGTCATGCTCTTGGTCTGGGTGTTCAGCACGATGGTGGAGATGCTTGTTGATGGCTAGTGATACGTGACTTCTCTTAGGTCATAAGTTGATCCTTGCTTGGCAGCTCTCTTCCTTTGCTTCTTCAAAGGGAGAAACCAAAGTGTTGAGTAGGATGTGACATGCCATCTTTTTTTTTAAACATCTTTATTGGAGTATAATTGCTTTACAGTGGTGTGTTAGTTTCTGCTGTATAACAAAGTGAATCAGCTATACATATACATATATCCCCATATCCCCTCCCTCTTGCGTCTCCCTCCCACCCTCCCTATCCCACCCCTCTAGGTGGTCACAAGGCACCAAGCTGATCTCCCTGTGCTATGCAGCTGCTTCCCACTAGCCATCTATTTTTACATTTGGTAGTGTATATGTGTCCATGCCACTCTCTCACTTTGTCACAGCTTACCCTTCCCCCTCCCCATATCCTCAAGTCCGATCTCTAGTAGGTCTGCGTCTTTATTCCCATCTTGCCCCTAGATTCTTCATGATCATTTTTTTTTCTTTTTTTAGATTCCATATATTGTCTTGTTTTTTCCCTCTACTTGCATTGATTGTTTTTATCCTAGAAATAAAAGTAGCAAAATACATTTTCATTGTTTATGAAACTTTGTAAAGAGCATTTGAAATCTTTTTGATGTGCACAAATAGAAAACGAGATTAAAATAGGATGTGGTATTTATATCCTGTGATTTAATAAGTTTTTCAGAACCTTCCTTGAAATTTGCCTTCTTTATTAATAAACTTAGTATAAAAGAGCTAAGTGAAATTAAATGTTAAGAAGATAATCATTTTCATGTCAGTAGACTCTTACAGTCATGGAAACGTGCTGACTTTAAGCGTGCTCATGATGAGTCAGTACTGGCTTGCTTCCACTGTCACAGGATTTGCAGAGCAGCCATGAGTGTTCATGTGTGCTTGTACTGAGAACTTTGCTAAGATGCTGGTAAAAATAACGCTGTTTTTCTATGGACTATTTCTAAACTCAGGTGAAATTCCTGGTGGGGTTAATAGCAGATGAGGGGGTTAAGATGATGGCCCTGATTATAATACATACCAGCATAATCTATATATAACAAATTTCTGAGTAATATATGACTTTTCTCTCTAAAAATTGACTTCTGCCTTTTAATGAATAAAAATATATTTTTACCATCTGTAGAATATTATGTAGTTGCTATAGTTATCTTCTCGAGTATAGCATTAATGAAATAACTCAAGGAAGAGGGATAGTTTATTAATACTATAATTTCTCATTTCAGTTATAGAGGGTGATTATTCTTGGACCATCTGGTGGTAAAGTTTTGTAAGCCATTGCAAGGAGAGTTCCTTCTTTGAACTCTAGGAAATTAATGATATAGTAGACTTTTTATTTATTTGCCTTTATCATCTTTTCAGTTAAATTGCAGTGTCCAAGTCAGGATTTACTGAAGTGTGAAACTTGTTTGCTCAAGAGGCTTTTGGTAAAGCTATATTGATAAATTGAGTGTAGCTTTTGTTGTTATTCCTAGATAAGGCTTATCTGAACCATTGTTCCATGTTGTTGATAGCTTCACATAGTATATTTCTTTCCTATTTTAAAACATTAAGAAAAATTTGAAGTATGCAATGTGTATCTTTTTCAGTTTGCATCCTAAAGAATAACAATTTTGTATAAGTTTTTACTATTTCATTCCCTAATGAGAATAAACTTGAGTCTTAAAAATAAGCCATTTGACAAGTTCCTAATGTCATTTTCCTAATTATAAGGAGAATCTTATTTCTAATTGCAGGCCTGAAAGTAAGCAGGAACCTGTGAAAACAGAAATGGGTCCTCCACCATCTCCAGCATCCACGTGTAGTGACGCATCCTCCATTGCCAGCAGTGCATCAATGCCGTATAGTAAGTTTTATGTGTAGTACACATTGGTCAAAGTAAGATCCCAGGCAGAGAGCTGTGTTCAGTTTGTTTCTGATTTGAGGCAACTCAGACCATTTTTAATATCTTTTAATATAAATTGTGTTCCTACTAGTTTAATTTTTTTCAATGTGCAACTTTATTTAAATAGAAAAACAGTATTTACAGTGTTGAGTATTCTTGTTGTTTTTGTGAGTTATAATTTGCTGCAATATGTAAAGTGCATTGCAGTAATAGAAGGAAATAATTGCCCCTCTAGAATATCTGCCTACCTTTGTTGGGACTGTTATTGTAGATTGGTTATGGCTTGGTCACAACTTTCGCTCAGAATTTGTAGAATTTAAAAACCTAGATTTACTACTGCACCTTGGATTTAGAGAGTTTTTTTTAAAAAAGCTTTCCAAAGTACATTTATTTTCTAGTTTTAATTGCTTTGTACTTGAGGAAATTGAAAGTTTTTAATAGTCATGTGCTAGTTTTAAGAACAGCCCAACAGATCCTCCTTTTTAAACATTGGTCCGATAGCCCTAATTTTGAGGGTCCAGAATAAGTTTAAAATTTTTAGATACTTCTTTGCAGTTGTTTATAGTAGTGTTAATATTGTTAGGCATTAATGAACATGGATATTTTTCACTATGAATTCATTTAAAGTGGAAGTTAGTTATGAAAGCTCAATTCATAAAACAGTAGTTCATGAAATTTATTTAGATATCTAAGTTATGTATCCCTTTACAAATGATCTTTTTTCATATATTTAGATGAAATCTATAAAGTCTCTTTCACATTTTCTTTTTGGTACTTACCATTTTGTTGTTGTCTAAGAACGACGACGGTCCACCCCTGCCCCAAAAGAGGAGGAAAAGGTGAACGAAGAGCAGTGGTCTCTTCGGGAAGTCGTTTTTGTGGAAGATGTTAAGAATGTTCCTGTTGGCAAGGTTTGTTCAGAATGTCTAAGAATTAGTTACTCACTGAACTATAATGGTATTGGTTATCGAAGAACTTACGGTTGGTGAGTGCTCATCAGCCCTTTCCTCAAGGCTGCTTTATCACCTCTAATGATCTCTTTAGTCCCATCCTTTAATCTGATGCACGTATCTCCTTTGTCCCTGACAGATGAACTGAAGATTATTATACCTCTCCTTGAGCATTTATGGTGATATTCTGCTTTTTTTAAAAAGTGTTATTTTGGAATAATTTTAGATTTACAGAAAAGTTGCTAAGAGATAACATTACTTTTTGATACAGTCCATTCTTTGGGACTTATACAGTTTTAATGGAGATGATCTTCCATAACATTTAAAAATCTTGCTACTGTCTTTAAGCTTCCACTTTCTCTTCCCTTCTTCCTGGAGAGGGTCTTGCCTCCTAAGAAACCAAGTGAGTAGAGTTCATCAGCTGGAATGCCATTAATCTCACCTTTGTCCTTTCACATTCTTAAAAACAAAATGGGACTATAGCTGTAGAATACCTGCAAAGTAACTTTTCCTGATTGCTCTTTAGTTTGTGAAATGGGATGGTCTTTCATTTGGACTTAAAGGGCAGAGTAGATACATCATGTCCTGCAATTTACAAAGGCCTTTTGATTTCAAATAGAACGGTAGTTTACGGGCAGCTGTGTTTTTCTAAGACGATCACATTGGCTTAAAATCAAAAGCAGTAAGTAGCAGAGGTATGACTCAAGTGTTCTGGTTTCAAGTCCTGTGCTTGGCTTTCTGTGCATTGCTCACTCTACCTATGTTGTCTGTGGATAATATGTCATGGAAGTAGATGTCAACAGTATATTTGGTGAGTGTGTTCAGGTTACTTTTACAACTTGACGATCATTGAAGAAACATACTCATAAGGAATTAAATGCCTTCAGTGTTAAATTGGTTCAATGACTCTAACTTGCATATTGATTTCATATGAGTTAGTGTTAACATTTATCGTATTTACCTGTATTCTAGGTGCTGAAAGTGGATGGAGCCTATGTTGCTGTAAAATTTCCAGGAACGTCCAGTAATACAAACTGTCAAAACAACTCTGGTTCAGATGCTGACCCTTCTTCTCTCCTCCAGGATTGTAGGTTACTTAGAATTGATGAACTGCAGGTAAGTGTAGAGGACTCACTCAGCAGGTGAATGTCGGGACCCTGAGTATGTTACAGATTTGAGAGCAAAATTCCTTTTGTCATGCAGGTTGTCAAAACTGGAGGAACACCAAAAGTTCCTGACTGTTTCCAAAGGACTCCTAAAAAGCTTTGTATACCTGAAAAAACAGAAATATTAGCAGTGAATGTGGATTCCAAAGGTAAAAGATTTTGTAACTTTGCTAACTGGCATACTCCATGTTCTATTAATACTTGTGCAGTAAATGGGAATGAGATAAAGTGGTTTGGCGCATTTGGCAGTTTTTGTCTCCTGTGTGTAACATTATGGAACGAAATGTATCTACATTTGAAATGTGGCTAGAGATGTAAAATTTGGTAGGTACTTACTAGAGTTCACTAAGGATGTGTAACTTTTTTTTTTTTTTTTTTTAACATTTATGTGTTTCTGAAGGTGTGCATGCTGTTTTGAAGACTGGAAATTGGGTACGGTACTGTATCTTTGATCTTGCTACAGGAAAAGCAGAACAGGAAAATAATTTCCCTACAAGCAGCATTGCTTTCCTTGGTCAGAATGAGAGGAATGTAGCCATCTTTACTGCTGGACAGGTATGGAGGCTTATTTTTGCTTTTGAAAATTTATATGACAACATTGGCATTTTTGTGATGCTTAGGGTTTGGCTCTAGTTTGCTTGTTATTAAACATTGAAGAATTTAGAATATTCAACATATTTTAATATTAAGTTTCTTATTTGGTCACTATTACAAACATAAAATCTAATTTGAAAATAAATACAACTATTTTAAAAATCAGACATAACATTTTTGATTGGGAGCCAAACTTTTTAATTTTCACCTCTATTATAGGAGTCTCCTATTATTCTTCGAGATGGAAATGGCACTATCTACCCCATGGCCAAAGATTGCATGGGAGGAATAAGGGATCCTGATTGGCTTGATCTTCCACCTATTAGTAGTCTTGGAATGGGTGTACATTCTTTAATAAATCTTCCTGCCAATTCAACAATCAAAAAGAAAGCTGCTATTATCATCATGGCTGTAGAGGTAATCTGACTTTTGAAACTACTTGGCATTTCAATTCAGAAGGCACTGCTGGAGTCTAGGGAAACAATCTTGAATAGATCATTCATTGCCAGTTCCCTATGGGAACTAATAGTCTATTAGGACAAGAGAGATGCATATACCATTGATTACAGTGTGATTTAAGCGTTTGAGTAAGGCATGCATAATGTTGTAGAAGTACAAAAGGGAGGGCTGTAAATCAAACTGTGACTGTAGAGGCTTCTCTGAGGAGGTGATACCTGGATATAGTTTTAAAGAATCAGATAGGGGTCTCCTAGACGCAGGATGAAGGTAGGAAGTGTTATCCCAGGCACAAAGAGCAGCCTTTGTGAATCTCAGAATGTACATGTTGGGAGAACATGTACATTCTTTTGATATAACTAGAAGGTAGGGCTTATACGGATCAATGAGTGGCAAGTGATAAGGTGGGAGAAAGGCACTGGGGTGCCCTGTGTGTTAACCTAAGGGGCCTGAGCATTCCCCTGAAAGCTAGGAGGAGAAGGATTTTAAGCTGGTTTTTTTGTGTGTTTTTAAAGAATATGAGCAGTGGATGGAGAACAGAAGTTTAGAGACCAGATAAAAAAGCTAATGTAATTATCCATGTTAGAAACAAAGTAAGCTTGAACTCTTTTTTTTTTTTTTTTTTTTGTGGTACGTGGGCCTCTCACTGCTGTGGCCTCTCCCGCTGCGGAGCACAGGCTCCGGACACGCAGGCTCAGTGGCCATGGCTCACGGGCCCAGCCGCTCCGCGGCATGTGGGATATTCCTGGACTGGGGCACGAACCCGTGTCCCCTGCATCGGCAGGCAGACTCTCAACCACTGCGCCACCAGGGAAGCCCTAAGCTTGAACTCCTGGAAATAAGGAAGAGGGGATGGATTTAAGAGATCTTAAGGAAGTAGAAGCTCTAAAGCTTGGTGACAGGATGTCAGCAGTAAATGAAAGGAAGGGGTTGTAAAGCTTCTGATTTAGGTGTGGCTGATAGGGAAATGAAAAATGGGAGAAACTGGAAATTCTCTGGTGGTCCAGTGGTTGTGGCTCTGCGCTTCCACTGCAGGGGGCACGGGTTCGTTCAATCCCTGGTCGGGGAACTAGAATCCCGCATGCCATGCGGTGCAGCCAAAAAACCCCAGAAAAATAGGAAAAACAAATGGGATAAGGGGAAAGGATGAGTTTAGTTTTGAACATATTGTGGTTGAGGTGTTTGTATTTGTTAGATGTGGAGGCAACACCATTGGAAGTTATTGGAGCAATTTGAGCAGAGATTGACCTGATTTGCTTTACATTTTTAAAAGGTCATTGCTGACACGCTGAGAATACAAGGGCGATGGGTTGGAAGTAGGGAGGCCAGTTAGGAGGCTATTAAAAGAATTCAGGTGGAAGGTGATGTTGGCTTGACCCAGGAGGTGGAATAATAAGTGATTAGACTCTAGATATACTAGATACGTTTTAAAGTAGAGCCAACAGGATTTGCTTATGGCTAAATATAGGGTGTCAAATAGAGGAAGCAGAGGGCAAAAGGTTTTGAAGAGTGAAGTTGCTGTTTATCGAGATGAAGACTGTAGGATTGAAGCAGGTTCTGGGGGGTGAGATCAGGAGTTTAAGATTCTTATCAGATATCCAAGAGGAGATGTGAATAGAGAGTTAGATGTGTAAGTTGGAAGACCAGGAGAGAGGGGACCAAGCTGGAGAAATGTACTTAGGAGTTGTCAGTATATCTGTGATATTTAAAGGACTTATACTGAATGAGATTACTAAAGTCTTGGAGGAGAAAAAAGATCTAAGGCCTGAGCCATGAAAATAGTCTCAGCATTTAAATACCAGGAGATAAAAAGAAACCTGCATGAGAGACGGAGAAGGAATTGGAGGGAAACGAATGAGTGTTGTCTTGGAAGCTAAGCAAAGAGCATGTGTCAAGCAGGATGTGTTGTTCAGGTGTATCAGATGATGCCGTAGGACAGTAGGGCGTGTACTGAATACTGACTTCTGCGTTTGGCTCCATCTAGGTCATGGTTGACAGTGGGGATGCAGGCCTGATTTAGAGTGAGCTAAGGAGAAAATGGGAGTTGAGGAACTTAGACAACTCTTTTGAGGAATTTTTCTGTAAAAGATAGAAATGGAGCTTAGAATGGGAGCTTATTTACTCTCCGTTAGGTTGGAGGTGATAAGCAAACTTACTAGAACTGCATCTAAAATAATCTGAATCTAGGTGCTCCTGAAAGATACCCATGAGCTTTTGTTTAGAGGCACAGTGCTCATATTCTTAGTTTAGCTTTAATTGTTAACCTACTAGACTAGTGGTTCCAAACTGGTAGGGGTATGGGGTTGAAGGAGGTGGCCGTGGCCCGAATGTGGCCCCTAGAAATAGCCTTCACATCATTTAAAAATTCTTGATTGGTTGCCAGCATTCAAAAATCACAGGATTTGGGCTTCCCTGGTGGTGCAGTGGTTGAGAGCCCGCCTGCCGATGCAGGGGACACGGGTTCGTGCCCCGGTCCGGGAAGATCCCACATGCTGCGGAGCGGCTGGGCCCGTGAGCCATGGCCGCTGAGCTTGCGCATCCGGAGCCTGTGCTCCGCAACGGGAGAGGCCACAACAGCGAGAGGCCCGCGTACCGCAAAAAAAAAAAAAGAAAAATCACAGGATTTGTATTTAAAACTCAGATTTTCAGGTGCTCCTAAAGAATTAGAAGATAATGGTGATATTGGGCCATTATAAAAAGCATTAAGTCCTCTTAGAGGCTATATATACGTGGTGTCTCCAGTTCATTGCAGTTCCCACTGTTTAAAATTTGTTGCTCTAAGTCCAAATGTTAGTCACCATTTATTTATTATACGGTTTGTGTTACCTTTCTTACAGCCAGCCTCCTCCACTCACTTACACTTTTGCATATGCTTCTGTAGGCATTTGATTCTATGACCCCTGCACTTTGTCAGCATCTCAAGGGTAAAGACAAAATGTGCCATCATCCCAAGGGTAGCGATAAAGTGTGCCATCATTTATCTTTCTAAATAGCCTTCGTTTACTAGGGCTTGGTGCACAGTAGACGTGCAAGAAATTTTTGCTGAACTCTCTGCTTTGTGTTATAAGAATAAGTGACAACATACAGTGATGCAGGATAAACATAGTAAGCGTGGTATTGATACTGTCAGTGTGAGAGCCCATGTACTGCCCAGCAGGTTGGAGATGAGAGCTCCCTGTAGAGGAGCTGCTTCAGCCAGATGACTGGCTGATTGCTTGAAAACATTCTATATATCACAGCAGTGTGCAGCAAACTATCTTAATTCCCGTTATTTTTCATGTACTGCACTTTTCATTCTTTGGAGAGACTTTGACAGATTCTCTCAACATACTGATTAGTGCATATTTGCCACTAGACTTTGGCACATTTAGTCTTATGTGGCCCACCTCATATTCTTGAACTGGAGCTTGCAATTTATGGGGTCACTTCAGGATCATCGTTCCACAGTCAGAATGGCTTATCTCACGTGTGTCAAGTACTGAAAACAATTTTTTCGCTGTATTTTCTTGTGCCCTTCTTCCCCCATTGTTACTTCCTCTCATCCTCATAAGGTTGGGGGAAGGGATGGGTTATCTAGGCAATTTGTGGAGAGCTGCCAAGTTCAAAAGCATCTCTCTTCTTTCCTTTGTATTCCCACGCATTCTTTTCCCACCTGCTTTCTTCCAGTTCTCAATTTTAGTTAAAATGAACAGATATGCTTGTTTTCCATAACTAATGCTTTACATTCAGTCGATTAAATATCCCATAACTATAGTTTACATTCTGAAAAAAGTACATTTGAACTCTTTGGTCTATTTATGCTGTGTCTTAAGTTTGTTTAGGCTGCTACAGACAGAGTGGCTTATAAACAACCGAAATTTACTTCTCATGATTAAGGAAGGTGGGAAGTTCAAGATCAAGGTGTGGGCAGATTCGGTGTCTGATGAGGGCCCTTTCACTGGTTCACAGATGACCATGTGTCCTCACACAGTGGAAAGGGAGAACTCTGGTCTCTTCAGCCCCCTTTAAGGGCAGTGATCACATTCATGAAGGCTCCACCCTCACCACCTAATGACTGTCCAGAGGCCCTACCTCCAAATACCATCCACATTGGGGATTAGGCTTCAACATGAATGGGGGGGGAATATTCCATCCACAGCATGCTATTTCTCAGGTAGAAGATGATATATAAATACTTGATCATTACTACCATGTCTTTGACAATGAAGTACATTAGTTGTCACCTTTGGGGATTGTGTCTGTCGTTATTTCTGGGGGGAGTTGAAGATTTTGTCTTTCATGTACCATAGTGTGATGTAAATGTAACCTTAAAGAGCACAAGAGGTGAGAATAAGCTTGGAATAAAATGTATACCCTATGCTTAATTGGTTAACAATATTAATAGAGTTCTAATTTGATAGTTATATATGATGTAAATAAGGGTGCTGTATAAACTATGATCTATAGGTCCAGTCCAGTCACTCCCATTTATGCATTGTATATCTGGCTGCTTTCCTGCCACAGTTAGAGTTGAGTTAGTTGCAGAAGCTGAAGATATTTATTGGTCCTTTACAGAAGGTTTACCCACTCTTCCATTCCTGTCAGTTGTATTCTGTGCTTAAGGATACCTTCAAGTTCAGCTTCTTTTGCCAGGCCACCTTAAATTGTCTCTGTGTATCTGCAGAGCTGATTATATTATTGTGTTGGCCATGTGAACTTTTTGACATGTGTAATGTGCTGTACAAATTCATTGAAGTTTTTTTCCTAATTTGTCTGAGCACAGAAACAAACGTTAATGCAGCACATCCTACGCTGTGACTATGAGGCCTGTCGACAATATCTTATGAATCTTGAGCAAGCGGTTGTTTTAGAGCAGAATCTACAGATGCTACAGACATTCATCAGCCACAGATGTGATGGAAATCGAAATATTTTGCATGCTTGTGTATCAGTTTGCTTTCCAACCAGCAATAAGGAAACTAAAGAAGAAGAGGGTGAGATTCAGAACTGTAACATGATCTTTAAGAGGAATTTTGGGCAATTTTGAAAATATAAAAATTATTAAAAGAAAATCACTGTAAAGAATTTGTATGTACTTTTATTTTGCTTTGTAAAATCTAGGAGTCTCAGAAGGTAAAAATGCCTGTTGGGATGAACATGTAACATGAATAAATAAAATTTTTATCACTGTGTTTCTGTTGCCTTAAATTCTAATTTCTCTGTTAAGTACAAACTGTATATATGATACTTAAGAGCTTTACTGATTTTATAATTGCAGGTGACTTTTATTACCGTGGGAATTATTTAGCAAGTTAAGTCAAATTATATTGAGGCAACTCGTATCCCAATTTTCAGAATGTAGAGGGAAAAATAACCTAGTGAGTTGTTAGATGTTTTTGGAAAAGTAAGCTTTTTGCCATAAAGTTTTTAATTGGCTAAGTGAAGGGGGAAACTGAAAACCTAAAGTGTAACTGTGTAATTCATAATGGTTTTCCTTATTTTGAATTCTGCAGATGATATTCTGGTAACTACGTTTTTGAACAGTGGTTTGCAAGTTTCTGACCTTTATCTTGTTATCGTTGACTGACTAAAGGATTATAAGTAGTGTATAAATTAAGATTGAGGTACCGATATGTAGGCCTTTTCTTCCTTGGTAGTGAAAGCTAAATTTCAGCCTACTTGTGAATAACCTTATTTTTTATCTTTGGGGGTTTAAAAGTAAGGCAGAATAAGGAAATAATTCACATTAAAGGTCATAGTTTAATCTAGCTTAAGTGTTGCTCTAAGGAGGGAAAATTAAGCTGTTATCACTAGTATGTGAATTAGAATACTAAAACACTTAGCAGTTAGCATTTAATGACCTGTACATACTTCATCTCTTAGTTATTTTTGAAGTTTAAATTGATCCTAATTTTTTTCTCTTATGTTTCAGAAGCAGAGCGCTCTGAAAGAAATACATTTGCAGAAAGGCTTTCTGCTGTTGAGGCCATCGCAAATGCAATATCAGTTGTTTCAAGTAATGGCCCAGGTAATCGGGCTGGATCATCAAGTAGCCGAAGGTAATGTGATTTTTACCAGGAAAGTTTAATTGGTGGAAACATAATCCAAGTACAGAAAGAAGTGTATCTCTTTCCTATCATATGCATGAATTGGTGGGTCCTTTTGTTTTGTTTTTGTTCCTCCCAATATCAGCCTGGGAAAAATACCTGACAATATCTAGTTAGAGTTTAGGTGTAAAACAGTAGGACCTAGGATCCTTCAAAAACTTGAGGTAATTTAGACAAGTAGTTCAAACTTGATTCTTTGAATGTGTTTTAAACTCATCATTCATGTTTCCTAGGAAGTTATTTTCTTTAGTTGGAGAACAAGTAATATAATAATTGAGAGAACCTCAATCTTTTATTTTCAGATTGTTTACTTAGCTCAGTTTCTCAGATGTCCTAAAGATCTGGGAAGAAATGAAAGGCTGATGTATATTGTGAATGTTTGGTATTTTAAATTTTCAGGCTTTCTGAGTTGTGAGATGGACACTTTATAACACATTAAAAATTACTAGATGTTCGAATAGATGAAGACTATAAAGAATTCAGGATACAGCTGTTTGTAGTTTTTTTTTTTTCCCCTGAAGGAAAACACATTTATATTAGACATGAGAGCCAAAATTCTTGGATACTTCACAAATCATTAATGGAAGCACTGCTCACTGTGCTAATGTGATAGGTTGTAAAGTCTACTTAAAACGAAGACACTCTTTTGCTTATTTTCTGTTCTATATTCAACTTTCCCTTTAAAAATGATTCTTCTAAAATTGGTTCCAACTTGATAGCTTCCCAGGTTCAAAAACATCCTGAAGTGAGGTTTATCAAAAACTAGTTATGGGTGACCAAATTATAATTTAAAATAGTACAGAAACATTATGTAGACTATGCAAAATGGAAATTATCATTTGTTTAGGACTACACTAGGCAAAATGTTTGGTCTAAACTGGAAAGCAACTTAAATTCTTCATGAAGAAATTAGTGTCTGAATTATTTCAGGTATTTCATTTCCTCAGGGAAAATACAGGTGCAAATCAAGTTGGACTCTGATATGGTTGGTCCAATGCCAGTGCTGCCATCTTTTTTTCATGTAAGGATTATTTTGAAGGCAAAGACTAAAAGGAGCTTCAAGAGTGGGTGATGTGTTGCTCACAGAAATAATTTGCAGAGTAAGCTCCTTTGAGGCATTTGCCGAAGATTTCACTGCAGTGCTCTTAACCAGTTCAAACTCAGGGCTGCCGGTTGAACAGATGAAAGCACAGGAGTCTTATTATCCACGCCGGGCAGTAGGAAGTCCACAGACTCTGCTTCATTGAAGTGAAACCCTCCTCTAGCCTACAATGGATTTTCTAGGCGATACCCCTTGATGAGTATGCAGGCTGGGATTCATGAGCTGTAAGCTCAAAACTGATGCAATTTCAATATTGAATGGAGTACTGTTAAATGCCTTCAGATGATGATTTGACTCAGAAGTTTTGTTATGTGACTCAATAGTGCCTGAGTACAAAGGGCAGATTTAGTGGAAAGCTTGATTGATGCATCTGATTGCAGGTGTATGTACTCTAGAGATTATTAATCTGGAAGACACATGACCTTCGCTTTTTTGTCACAGTGGTATGTTTGAACATGACTGGATTCTAAGGCTTCTGTAGCATGGATATAACGTGCTTACAAAGAGGAAATTACATCAACCTTGAATTCTTCCATATTGTCAGAAAATACGATGACTCCAGGCAAGCCTATACGAAGAAATGTCAAAACTCTGAATCTTAGCAGCCAAGGTGGTATCTCCTCAGTATTGTCCTCAGCCACTGAGGATACAGGTGAATCTTCATGAATTGTGTACAACATCTTGAAGAATAATTTTCTTTTTTTTGTTTTTTTTTGTTTTTTGTTTTGAAAGAATCTGTATGAGGAGCTGGGCATTGTACTTAAAAATGTTCCCAAGACCTAATGAAGAAAAGAGGTAGAGGACAATTTTTTTAAATGACAAGGAATGACCCCCTCATATAATATTGAATTGACTACATCACAACAACAAAGTTGGGAGTTTGCAAGTTCAAGATGAGACTATGGTCTCAATTTATCTTCATTTATTCTTAATGTGCTCTAGGCTAGAGGTCGGAGAATAGCCCATATATGTTTTGTTTGGCCTGTGCAATGTTAAAATTTTTTTTTCTTTAAAATTCGAATGCCTTTAGATGAGCATGTATGCCTCTAGTTTGCCATGACCCCCTACTTCTTACACCTGACTGCCCTTTCCTCAGTTTATTTTACTTTCCAGGCCCAGTAGGCATTGTGTTTGCGACCCTGGTGTAAGCATTCTTCTTGATAAGCCCAAAACATGCATTTATTTTCAGGTTATTTGCAGTGCCTCCCAATTACCGCTGATTTTTTTCTCTCTGTGTGTTTTGGGTAAGACACATGAGGATACCAAGTGTCTGTGTTGAGCTTATTTAAAATTGTGTAGGAGCATCACAGTGTGAAGTCACCCGGGTGTGTGCTGTTACTGGTAAGGAGCCTGCCATGCTCTTTGGGTGATATCTTGGACAGGGACGTGACCTTGACTGAAAGAATCATAATCACTGTTCCCTGCTCCCTTCCATATTATAAAAACTCTTGAACTCAGATTTCTAAATTGGGAGAGAGAAGACACCAGTACCATAAAAGAGTTAACTATAGGTATTTTTTAATAGTGCATACTATAATAGCTAGTATATTTTTTGAGACATTAAGATTTACTTTGCAGAATCTTCCAAAAAATGTTTCTCTTCCCCAAGGTACATCATCATACACAAGCCTTATAAAATAGATGGGTTCCTGAAAGTAGCTTCTAAATGCATTTTTAAAAAAGTTTACTCATAAAACTGAAAATGTATTGCTATGGAAAAACACACTTACCCTCGGATTAAATAGTAATTAGAGATTCAAACATTAATACAAATATTTCTGAATTACTTATTTGCAGACATATAATGCTCACCTGGTAAGGTGTTAGGTTTTTCACATCAGAAATGTCATGTCTTTGGGATTAAATCTGCCTGGGAGAAAGCAGTCCCTTATGTGTTGCCTGGCCCTTAAAATTGAATTCTTACTCTTTATTCATTTAGAAGCTCTAAAATTGTGGCCAAGTGAAAGGCTTTGCCTTATGTGCTCTCTCTTAATTGCTGCTAGTTTTTAATGTGTTAATTTTGTAGCCTTTGTAAGCTTTTATTCAGAGGTATAGATTTTTGTACAGGTAGTTTACTAGTTCCCCTAATGAGGTCTGTGTTTGTGATTATTTCTTTATCTTTTTAGCGATGTGCACACCTGTATAGCAGGAGAAAAAAAAAATCACGCCCAGATAATTAATCTAACAACACATTTTACAAGCTCCAGTTTCATTCATTAATTTCCTTGGGATGAAGTTGTACTGTTAAAAAGACTTTTTTGTATAAAAAATAAACCTAAATTGATCTTTGTTTGAAAACTACTTACTGTGTGGATATTAGTTCCATTGCTTTTGAGAGCACAGAAAAGGGGTTTAGTGGGCTAACAGTATTGGTTTTGTGCTAATCAGTATGTTTTGCTAATGTCTACTATTGAACTTAATTCTTACTGATGATAAACAAGGGACAGAATTTTTTTTTGTTTTAATGTTCAGCTGTTCATTTATCTTAACTGTATGAAAGATTACTTCCTAATCTTAACTTCACTGCAACTTTTGTTCCCGGTGCTTAAGTTTCTGTGGGAGCTTAATATAGTGGTTTTAGTGCTGAACTGGGTACTAGGGTCCCCCAGTTCCATTTCTATCCCTTGCTGACTTATTCTGTGATTCCAGAATTGGCATTTGTACTTCACTTTCCTGCCTGGAGTATTTGCTTGTAGAACAAACTTTCATCTCAGATGAGAAGTTCTGTGCACCTTATCCTTACACTTAGACGTGGTAGTGATTTTGTCCATGTTCTTCTAGTTTGAGATTACGGGAAATGATGAGACGTTCATTGAGAGCGGCTGGTTTGGGTAGACATGAAGCTGGAGCTTCATCCAGTGACCACCAAGATCCAGTTTCACCCCCCATAGCTCCCCCTAGTTGGGTTCCTGACCCTCCTGCAATGGATCCTGGTAAGATCTGTTATTTTATTCAGTGTTTAACAAAAAGACAGGGTCGTGAAAGAAAAGAAATAACATTTCAGTGGGATATTTAGAAATCTGAAATTGTTAAAATTAGCATAATGAGTATTATAACTAGCTTACATAGATTTGGTTTAAGATGTTTGTAACTTAAAAATTAAAATTCTAGAAAGTCTTGTTAGATATCCCTCTTCTACTGAAATACATATTTCTATACTGGTAAGAAGCTAGCTAATAATATATCAAGATAAGTTAATAGTTTGCCTAGTGGATTCCTTCTATTATAGTTTGGAAAAGAAGCATCCACTTAAGCCTCTGTCCGATTTGACCTTTGGCTTGCAGAGAAAAGCCTTAAGGCCAGTTAAAAGAACATGTTAGGGATATGTTGCCTATAATGATGTACATCCTGCTGTTCTGTTTACTGAAAGATGGTGACATTGATTTTATCCTGGCCCCTGCTGTGGGATCTCTTACCACAGCAGCGACTGGCACTGGTCAAGGACCAAGCACCTCCACCATTCCAGGTGAGAATCTCTACTATTTTATCTACCTAGGCATTTGGAAGATAAAACTAAACACTTTGTATATAGTGTTTATTTTACAGTTTATCTCAAGGAGACTTCTTGGCTTGAAAAATATCTAATTCTGTGACTTATCTTCTGTATATCAGTGAAGTTGTGGTGTGTATGTGCATATATTTCATCAGTTGAGATTTATAAAATGTGTTAATGTGTTTAAATTCTCTGTAATGAAGTTATTAATTTGTTACCAATACTCAAATATTTTTCTGGTGGTTTATTTGATAGATACTTGGTATATTATTCTAGAACAGTCTTTCACTCTGTTTTGAACATTTTTGTTACCAAGTGGATCTGCTTAATTACAGGTCCTTCCACAGAGCCATCTGTAGTAGAATCCAAGGATCGAAAGGCCAACGCTCATTTTATATTAAAATTGTTATGTGACAGTGTTGTTCTACAGCCCTATCTACGAGAACTTCTCTCTGCCAAGTAAGAAGTTTAATATACTTTTGATATGAAGATTTAGCTTTACTCCTTTTACTGTTAAGTTGATCTTGCAACATATGGAACAACAATTATCTTAATTGAATTTAAAATTTATCAGAATCTAGCATTGTATTTTCCGTGTTACTAAGTAAGCTCTCTCTAGTGAAAGAGGCCTTCTCGATATAATACAGGGTACACTAAATGAATAGTTTGATTTTATGTTAGCTTGATGAGGGTGTATATTTATATGTTAAAAAGATCACAGTATAGTTGCTCTCAAATGTTGAATCCATAAATTAGTTATATCACTGTCACCTGGAGAACTTTAACAATTATACACATTCTTCCCCAAGCTCTACACTAGAAGTATAACTCAGCAGGTCTGAAATGGGGCCTGGAATCTGTATTGTGAAAATCCAAGGATGATTCTTATGGTTTCTTTGGAAATCTTGGCTTACAGAATCATCATGAGATCATACAGAGCTTTTGATAAGTATTCTGTTGTAAGTGCTCATTAACCCTTAATAGGTTACATCTCTACCTGCAACTCGATTGTTTATCTTCCTTTACAAACTCATAATGATGAGTGTTTTTATAATAGTTATTAATCAGTGTCAAGCTCTACTTGCATTAACTCTTATTCTAGATATAACTGTCTGGAGTAGATAATATTATCTCCACTTTACATTTGCAGCAGTGGGCTTAGAGGTTAATTAACTTGCCCAGGCTCACAAAACTATTGAGTGGCATAGCTGGAATTCCAGCCCTGGTATGTGTCTTTATTACAGAACTGGGACTCCCAGCCTTGACCCTTATGTCACCTTCCCTATTTAGTACAAGAAGGTGTTATGAGTTTTTTTATCTTTGAGGGCGAGGGAGTTTTCATGTTTAAGTCTTACTGCCCTTTGGATGAAAATGACCAAATTTTTGAAATTATGATTTAATGAAGGCTGCCCCACACTAGTAAAATAAGTCATTGGATTATAAACAGAGTTATTATGACAGAAGCATCTTAATAATTTATTAGTGGTTTGAGGCATAGATAAAAATGGTTTATATATGGATACATACAGTATATCTTTCTGTTTGTATTTTCTCAGTTGTCATCTTTTTGCATTTATGGTGTTTTTAATCATATTACCTTTGTATAATTTCTTCGTGGTGGTGTCTAAAAAGTTATTTTATGTTCTTATTCCCTTTCTCTTTGTTGTTAATTCATTTTATATTTCTACAATTCATTTCTATTTCACTAGTGCTTTATTTTAGTACCCTCACAGTGGTTGACTTTTTCCTCCTTTATCTAAAAAACATATAAAATATCTGGAAAACACCCAGTATGCCACTGTATTCATAAGCTGATGTTACTAGGAGAGGCAGTGTTCTTTTGTTTTGCTCTACGCGGGCCTCTCACTGTTGTGGCCTCTCCCGTTGCGGAGCACAGGCTCAGCAGCCATGGCTCACGGGCCCAGCCACTCCACGGCATGTGGGATCTTCCCGGACCGGGGCACGAACCCGTGTCCCCTGCATCAGCAGGCAGACTCTAAACCACTGCGCCACCAGGGAAGCCCAGAGGCAGTGTTCTTTTGCCTGACTTTTAGGTGATAAGTATAGAGATGATCAAACTGGCCCTTTTTGCTTTTTTATACTACAGATACAGGAGAATTTCCTAGAGTTGCTAACACAGTTTCCTAAGTGATGTATCTGGGAATTATTTACCATGGAGATGACTCAGTAAGAAAAGGGTTTTTTCTTCTTTTTTTATTGAAGTATAATTGACTTATTATGTTAGTTTCAGGTGTACAACATACTGATTTGATATTTTTTTACATTACAAAATGACCACCACAATAAGTGTGGTTACCATCTGTCACCATACAAAGTTATTACAGTCTTATTGATTATATTCCCTATGCTGTCCTCATGACTTATTTTATAACTGGAAGTTTGTACCTCACCTATTTCACTCATTCTCCTAACCCCCTGCCCTCTGGCAACCACTAGTTTGTTCTCTGCATCTATGAGTCTGTTTCTGCAAGAGGCTTCCCTTTTCTCCACATCCTCGCCAACACTTGTTATTTGTTGTCTTTTTTGATAATAGCCATTCTGACAGATGTGAGGTAGTATCTTACTGTGGTTTTGATTTGCGTTTCTAGTGATGTTGAACTTATGATGACTAGTGATGTTGATGACTAGTGATGTTGAACTTATTCACGTGTGTGTTGGCCATCTGTCGTATGTCTTCTTTGGAAAAATGTCTGTTCAGGTCTCCGGCCCAGTTTTTAATCAGATTGGGTTTGTTTGATGTTGAATTGTATGAGTTCTTTGTATAGTTTGGATATCAGTCCCTTATT
This sequence comes from Phocoena phocoena, assembly GCF_963924675.1. Taxonomy (NCBI): domain Eukaryota; kingdom Metazoa; phylum Chordata; class Mammalia; order Artiodactyla; family Phocoenidae; genus Phocoena; species Phocoena phocoena. The sequence goes on along the minus strand of NC_089235.1, from coordinate 47,003,950 downwards.
GGATATATCATGGGCAAATATCTTCTCCTGTTCAGTAGGTGGGCTTTTCATTTTGTTGGTGGTTTCCTCAAAAACTTTTTAGTTTGATGTAGTCCTGTTTGTTTGATTTTGCTTTTGTTTTCCTTGCCTGAAGAGGCAGATCCAAAAAAGATAAAACTAAGACCAGTGTCAAAGAGCATACTGCCTGTGTTTTCTTTTAGGAGTTTTATGGGTTCAGGTCGTAAATTTAAGTCCCTAATCCACTTCGAATTTATTTTTTTATATGGTGAGAGAAAGTAGTCCAGTTTGATGCTTTTGCAGTTAGCTGTCCAATTTTGTCAACACTATTTATTGAAGAGACTGTCTTTTTCCCCCATTATATATTCTTGCCTCCTTTGTCATGGGTTAATTAACTTGCCCAGGCTCACAAAACTAGTGAGTGGCATAGCTGGAATTCCAGCCCTGGTATGTGTCTTTATTACAGAATGGGGACTCCCAGCCTTGACCCTTATGTCACCTTCCCTATTTAGTACAAGAAGGTGTTTTGAGTTTTTTATTTTTGCAAGGCCCTCTCTTCTGTTCCATTGATCTCTGTGTCTTTTTTTTATGCTAGTACCATACCATTTGATTAATACAGGTTTGTAGTACTGTTTGAAATCAGGGAACATGATGCCTCCAGCTTTGGGTTTTTTTCCCTCAAGATTGCTTTGGCTGTTTTGGGGTCTTTCATGGTTCCATATAAATTTGATGATTATTTGTTCTAGTTCTTAGAAAAATGTCATGTGTATTTTGATAGGGATTGCATTAAATCTGTAGATTGCTTTAAGTAGTATGGTCATTTCAGTAATACTGATTCTTCCAATCCATGAGCAAGGTTTATTTTTCCATTTCTGGTCATCTTCAATTTCTTTCATCAGTGTCTTATAGTATTCCACATATTCCAAGTACAGGTCTGCTACCTCCTTGATTAGATGTATTCCTAGGTAGTTTGTTATTTTTGATGCAATTGTAAATGGGATTGTTTTCTTAATTTCTCTTTCTGATAGTTTGTTTTTAGTGTATACAAATGCAGTAGATTTCTGCATATTAATTTCGTTTCCTGCAACTTTACTCAATTCATTTATTTGTTCTAATTGCTTTTGGGTGGCATCTTTAGGGTTTTCTATATGTAGTATATGTCATCTACAAACAGTGATAATTTTACTTCCATCTTTCCAATTTGGATGCCTTTTTATTCTTTTTCTTATCTAATTGCTGTGGCTAGGCCTTAAAATACTTTGTTGAATGAAAGTGGTGAGAGTGGGCATCCTTTTCTTGTTCCTGATCTTAGAGGAAATGCTTTCAACTTTTCACCTTTTATTATGTTAACTGTGGGCCTGCCAATTTGTGGCATTTATTATGTTGAGGTATGTTCCCTCTGTACCCACTTTCTGGAGAGTTTCTATCATAAGTGGATGTTGAATTCTGTCAGAATCCTTCTCTGCTTCTACTGAGGTGATGATACAATTTTATTTTTCAGTTTGTTAATGTGTATCATGTTGATTGATTTGTGGATATTGAACCGTACTTGCATCCTGAGATAAATCCCCTGCTTCATCATGGTATATCATCCTTTCAATTATTGCTGAATTTGGTTTGCTGATATTTTGTTGAGGATTTTTGCATCTCTGTTCATCAGTGATACTGGCCTGTGATTGATTAATTAAAATGTTTTGTGATGTCTTGGGTTTTGGTATCAAGGCGATGCTGGCCTTGTAGGATGAGTGTGGAAGCATTTCTTCCTCTTACTTTTTTGGGGAATGGTTTGAGAAGGATAGGTGTTAACCCCTTAAATGTTTGGTAGAATTCACCTGTGAAGCTGTCTGGTCATGGACCTTTGTTTGTTGGGAGTTTTTAAATTACCGATTCAATTTTATTACTGGTAATCATTCTGCTCATATTTTCTATTTCTTTCTGATTCGGTCTTGGGAGATTGTATGTTTCTAGGAGTTTATCCATTTCTTCTAAGTTGTCCATTTTATTGGTGTGTAATCGTTCATAGTAAATCTCTTATGATCCTTTGTATTTGTTTGATTTTGGTTGTAACTTCTCTTTCAATTCTGATTTTATTTATTTGAGCTTTTTTCTTGGTTGAATCTGGCTAAAGGGACACATAAGTGTGTTTTGGAGTAAACAGAAGGGAGAAGTGTGTTTATTCTACAGTAAGCAGCTTCATGAAAGTGAAGTTTGAGTAGAACCATGAGAAATAGGGAGAAGAGGGAACAACAACATGGAGAAGTCTGAATATTATGAGGAACAGTAATTCATCCAATTCAGAGTGGAGGATTAGAAAGAAGAGAACAACAGCCAGTGGATCTGAAAAAAATAGGTTAAAATCACTACTTTGGTCTCTGTTCTTTGGGCTTGAATCCTCTCAATAATGGCCTTTGTTAGATTGTAATAGTATCAAAGTGGGATTATGAGAATAGTAATGAGATGGTGGTATAAAAGAGATGAAAATAGGCAAGAGTAGAAACCAGAGTCAAGGCTATGTTTATATGTCTGTCATAGCCTTTAATATGTGTGTTGTAATAAACTGAACTATTGAGTTGTTGAAAATGGAAAAGAAAGATGAGATGCAGAAGTTTAAAAATTGCTTTAGAAGGAATACTTTGTGAAGAACCAAAATTTTTGTCTGAAGTTACTTGGGACAGTGATACTGTTGGGTGACATAGATAAGTCAGGTGGAGAGCAGGTTTGCGGAGAAAGATGATTTGAGTTTTAGGCACGTTGAATGTAAGATACCACTGGGAAATCCCAAGTAGGCTTATCAAGTAAACAAGTGTAGGTGTTGGAACCGTATTATTGTGAGAGAAGTGGTAATTGCTATGGCAGAAGAGAGAGAGAGGCACAAACGGCTGAGGACTGACTTCTGGGAAATGCGAGAGGTCTAGGAGGAAATAGAAATTCAGTGAAGAATGTTTAAATACATTTTAAAGAGGAAACTCGTAATAATAATAGCTAACACTTAACTGAATACTTGTTTTTTGCTAGGCACTGTGCTGAAACCTTTTAAGTAATAATTCATATAATCCTCCTTACAATAGCTTGAGATAGAGCCTATTACTATGCTCACGTCTAGAAAGTATTAGTTTACTCCAGAGCCCTTGCTGGTCTATTCTTTAGTGTCACTAAAGCCAAGAAAGTAGACCATGGTTTAGAGAGACAGAGGTTCCACAAAGTGGCTTTAAGTGAGGTAATATGAGGCCAGAAAATACCACTGATGGTTTTCTTTGAAAAAACTATTATTTACTAAGACAAAAACTGTTTTTTTGTTTCATCATGAACATGTGTTACTTTCATAATCAGGAAGGACAATAATTGATAATATTTTTATATACAATTTTTCTCATTTTAGGGATGCAAGAGGTATGACCCCATTTATGTCAGCTGTAAGTGGCCGAGCTTATCCTGCTGCAATTACCATTTTAGAAACAGCCCAGAAAATTGCAAAAGGTAATTTATTTCAACTTCGAAAAGGGTTGCTTATTTTTTAATTTGAATAGATTCTCTTCTATAATTATTCAAACCTAATTTCTGTATATGGAAATGATACTGATTAGAAACTATCAAGGTAATTCTTTTGCTTATGTGTATGAAATGCATATGCTTATACTTTTTTCAAGCATATTGTACCTTCTAACTTTCCATCAAAAAGCAGCTGGTATAAATTTCCTTAAATTAAAAAAAAATTCCATAATGGATTGTGTAATGATTAATCTTTTGAAAGAAAAGATGGATTATTCTTAGAACCTGTCCACGTGTTAATTCGTGTTAGTGATAAAATTTTATGGAAAGAACAGGCCAGAAGTCTTACTGTTCTTACTGACTTGGATTTACTGCCTAACAGAAAGCATTAAGGAATATCAGTTCCTGCCAACCAGCCTTTAAAAGATTTAGTAGTTATCTTTTAAGAAATACTGGCTATGAATAAATTATGTGACTGCCTATAATTTGTTAAGTAGAGCTAGAACTTGAATCTTAACTGCATGAGGTAGAGCTAATGACTCAGAAGGCTGATGTTTGATGTATTTGTATTGTCCTCATATGTGGTTATGATATAATTATGCTTTGCTTTACTTTGTACCAGAATTGACTAGATTTCCTTGCATTGTTGACTTTGTATGTCAATTTATTTTATTAATATATAGTAGTTTCTTATTTATACTATGTAAATGTTAGAGCTTTTCCATTTGAGGAAAGGAGTAGATGGCTGTAAGTCTTTTCTTGATGTATGAACTATTATGTTTTTAATCTTTTTAGCTGAAGTGTCCTCAAGTGAAAAAGAGGAAGATGTATTTATGGGCATGGTTTGCCCATCAGGTACCAACCCTGATGACTCTCCTTTATATGTCTTATGTTGTAATGATACCTGCAGTTTTACATGGACTGGAGCAGAGCACATTAACCAGGTAAGTTATTTTATATTTCCCTATATTTATGCTATCTAGGTTTTCTTTTCTTCCCTTTGACCATGACTAGAGTTACAGTTCTTAGCTTTGGAATTGCAAGTCTGGTATTTCCTTTTACTCCTGAGTTATAAAATTCTCCAAAGAAAATTAATTTGTATTTAATTCCTAAATAAATGAGGCAAAGGAGTTGACTGTTAACACCAGTTACGGGCTGTCATAAAAATAAGAAATCTTCGCTGGGTAGTATAATCTGATTCACAGCTCTTGATTTAGACTTTATAACAGTTATGCCTTTTTTTGGATGATACAGATTATTTTTGCCCTTCTGGTAATATTTGATTCCCATTTGTGTACCCATCTGTGACTGTTTCCCAGAGCACATTAATTTTGCTCTGCTGTTGTTGTGATTGAATTGTTTTAGAAAATACCAGAAATAATTATTGTGATGAGACATACATACCATTTTTCTAAAAAGTATATCCTTTTCATTTTAGGATATTTTTGAGTGTCGTACATGTGGCTTGCTGGAGTCCCTCTGTTGTTGTACAGAATGTGCAAGGGTTTGTCATAAAGGTCATGATTGCAAGTGAGTGTGACTTTAGTTTTCTTTAATATTGTAAACTACTTAGATTCATATTCCCATATTAAAATAATCTGTACTGAGTCATGCTTTGTTTCATAATTCAGAAAGCATGAGGTTCTGTCAGGTTGCCCACGTTAAGCCACTGTGTGTATTAAAACGTAGTTTTTGATTTAAAGAGTACTTTGCAATGTTTGTTTGCTAGTTCTACTCTTTACATAAAACTAGCCTAATGTGCAAGAAATATGTGATCATACATTGTGACTAGAATCAGTCTTTTAAGAAATATATATACAGAATGTTTCTGTCTGTGTTCTCCAGCCAAAGTCTCAGGCCCCCCTGTAGTAGGGTGTATTAGCAGGAAATCACTGAAGGCATTAAGGGAATCATGATTTGGCATGTGCCTTGTTTTTTTTTGGTTTTTTTTTTTTTTTTGCGGTACGCGGGCCTCTCACTGTTGTGGCCTCTCCCATTGCGGAGCACAGGCTCCAGATGCGCAGGCTCAGCGGCCATGGCTCATGGGCCCAGCCGCTCCGCGGCATGTGGGATCTTCCCGAACCGGAGCATGAACCCGTGTCCCCTGCATCGGCAGGCGGACTTTCAACCACTGTGCCACCAGGGAAGCCCGTGCCTTGTTTACTTCTTAAACTAAATGTAATAACCTTCATCCAGCAATAGAGTTGCTATGGTTAGTTTCTTAGTTTTCACAGACCTAAGAAGCAATAAAATTATCCCAGCACTAACATTTGCAGTGCCTCAGAGTCCCAGTAGAGACATCAGCTATAGCTGTGCCACAGGTGTGTAGATGTAAAAATAGTTAATAGAGAATTGGTTTGTAAAAATCATCTATTGTGCTTTATTTATTTTCTTTTTAACATCTTTATTGGAGTATAATTGCTTTACAATGGTGTGTTAGTTTCTGCTTTATACAGAAGTGAATCACCTATACATATACATATACATATATATATATATATATATATACACACATATACATATACACATATATATACATATACATATATATCCCCATATCTCCTCCCTCTTGAGCCTCCCTCCCACCCTCCCTATCCCACCCCTCTAGGTGGTCACAGAGCACTGAGCTGATCTCACTGTGCTATGCGGCTGCTTCCCACTAGCTGTTTTACATTTGGTAGTGTATATGTGTCCATGCCACTCTCTCACTTTGTCCCAGCTTACTCTTCCCCCTCCCTGTGTCCTCAAGTCCGTTCTGTACGTCTGGGTCTTTATTCCTGTCCTGCCCCTAGGTTCTTCAGAACCTCTTTTTTTTCTTTAGATTCCATATATATGTGTTAGCATACGGTATTTGTTTTTCTCTTCCTGCCTTACTTCACTCTGTATGACAGACTCTAGGTCCATCCACCTCCCTACAAATAACTTCGTTTCTTTTTCTGGCTGAGTAGTATTCCATTGTATATATGTGCCACATCTTCTTTATCCATTCATCTGTTGATGGACACTTAGGTTGCTTCCATGTCTTGGCTATTGTAAATAGAGCAGCAGTGAACATTGTGGTACATGACTCGTTTTTTTTTGCGGTACCCGGGCCTCTCACGGCTGTGGCCTCTCCCGTTGCGGAGCACAGGCTCCAGACACGCAGGCCCAGCAGCCATGGCTCACGGGCCCAGCCGCTCCGCGGCATGTGGGATCTTCCCAGACCGGGGCACGAACCCGTGTCCCCTGCATCGGCAGGCGGACTCCCAACCACTGCGCCACCAGGGAAGCCCCCATGACTCGTTTTGAATTATGGTTTTCTCAGGGAATATGCCCAGTAGTGGGATTGCTGGGTCATATGGTAGTTCTATTTTTAGTTTTTTAAGGAACCTCCATACTGTTCTCCATAGTGGCTGAATCAGTTTACATTTCCACCAGCAGTGCAAGAGGGTTCCCTTTTCTCCACACCCTCTCCAGCATTTATTGTTTCTAGATTTTTTGATGATGGCCATTCTGACTGGTGTGAGGTGATACCTCATTGTAGTTTTGATTTGCATTTCTCTGATGATTAGTGATGTTGAGCAACCTTTCATGTGTTTGTTGGCAATCTGTATATCTTCTTTGGAGAAATGTCTGTTTAGGTCTTCTGCCCGTTTTTGGATTGGGTTGTTTGTTTTTTTGATATTGAGCTGCATGAGCTGCTTGTAAATTTTGGAGATTAATCCTTTATCAGTTGCTTCATTTACAAATATTTTGTCCCATTCTGAGGGTTGTCTTTTGGTCTTGTTTATGGTTTCCTTTGCTGTGCAAAAGCTTTGAAGTTTCATTAGGTCCCATTTGTTTATTTTTATTTCCATTTCTCCAGGAGGTGGGTCAGAAAGGATCTTGCTGTGATCTGTGTCATAGAGTGTTCTGCCTATGTTTTCCTCTAAGAGTTTGATGGTGTCTAGCCTTACATTTAGGTCTTTAATCCATTTTGAGTTTATTTTTGTGTATGGTGTTAGGGAGTGTTCTAATTTCATTCTTCTACAGGTAGCTATCCAGTTTTCCCAGCACCACCTATTGAAGAGGCTGTCTTTTCTACATTGTATATTCTTGTCTCCTTTATCAAAAATAAGGTGACCATATGTGCATGGGTTTATCTCTGGGCTTTCTATCCTGTTCCATTGATCTATATTTCAGTTTTTGTGCCGGTACCATACTCTCTTGTTTACTGTAGCTTTGTAGTATAGTCTGAAGTCTGGGAGCCTGATTCCTCCAGCTCCGTTTTTCTTTCTCAAGATTGCATTGGCTATATATGGGGTCTTTTGTGTTTCCATACAAATTATGAAATTTTCGTTCTAGTTCTGTGAAAAATGCCATTGGTAGTTTGATAGGGATTGCATTGAATCTGCAGATTGCTTTGGGTAGTATAGCCATTTTCACAGTGTTGATTCTTCCAATCCAAGAACATGGTATATCTCTCCATCTGTTTGTATTACCTTTCATTTCTTTCATCAGTGTCTTAGTCGTTTTCTGCATACAGGTCTTTTGTCTCCTTAGGTAGCTTTATTCCTAGGTATTTTATTCTTTCTGTTGCAGTGGTAAATGGGAGTGTTTCCTTAATTTCTCTTTCAGATTTTTCATCATTAGTGTATAGGAATGCAAGAGATTTCTGTGAATTAATTTTGTATCCTGCTACTTTACCAGATACATTGATTAGCTCTAGTAGTTTTCTGGTAGCATCTTTAGGATTCTCTATGTATAGTATCATGTCATCTGCAGTGGCAGTTTTACTTTTTCTTTTCCGATTTGGATTCCTTTATTTCTTTTTCTTTGATTGCTGTGGCTAAAACTTCCAGAACTATGTTGAATAATAGTGGTGAGAGTGGACAACCTTGTCTTGTTCATGATCTTAGAGGATACTGTTTCAGTTTTTCACCATTGAGAACAATGCTGGCTGTAGGTTTGTCATATATGGCCTGTAGGTTTGTCATATATGGCCTTTATTATGTTGAGGTAAGTTCCCTCTATGCCTACTTACTGGGTGGGTTTTATCATAAATGTTGAATTTTGTCAAAAGCTTTTTCTGCATCTGTTGAGATTATCATACGGTTTTTATTCTTCAATTTGTTAATATGTTTTGTCACATTGATTGGTTTGCATATAATGAAGAATCCTTGCATTTGTGGGATAAATCCCACTTGATCATGGTATATAATCCTTTTAGTGGATTCTGTTTGCTAGTATTTTGTTGAGGATTTTTGCATCTGTGTTCATCAGTGATACTGGCCTGTAGTTTTCCTTCTTTGTGACATCTTTGTCTGGTTTTGGTATCAGGGTGATGGTGGCCTCGTAGAATGAGTTGGGGAGTATTCCTCCCTCCGCTGTATCTTGGAAGATTTTGAGAAGGATTGGTGTCAGCTCTTCTCTAAATGTTTGGTAGAATTCGCCTGTGAAGCCATCTGGTACTGGACTTTTGTTTGTTGGAAGACTTTAAATCACAGTCTCAATTTCGGTGCTTGTGATTGGTCTGTTTATATTTTCTATTTCTTCCTGGTTCAGTCTTGGAAGGTTGTGCTTTTCTAAGAATATGTCGTTTTCTTCGAGGTTGTCCATTTTATTGGCATATAGTTGCTTGTAGTCATCTCTCATGATCCTTTGTATTGCTGCAGTGTCAGTTTTTACTTCTCCTTTTTCTTTTCTAATTCTATTGATTTGAGTCTTCTCCCGTTTTTTTGTGATGAGTCTGGCTAACGGTTTATCAATTTTATCTTCTCTAAGGACCAGCTTTTAGCTTTATTGATCTTTGCTATTGTTTCCTTGATTTCTTTTTCATTTATTTCTGATCTGATCTTTATGATTTCTTTCCTTCTGCTAACTTTGGGGTTTTTTGTTGTTGTTGTTCTTTCTCTAATTGCTTTAGGTGTAAGGTTAGGTTGTTTATTTGAGATGTTTCTTGTTTCTTGAGGTAGGATTGTATTGCTATAAATGTCCCTCTCAGAACTGCTTTTGCTGCATCCCATAGGTTTTGGGTCATTGTGTTTTCATTGTCAGTTTTTTCTAGGTATTTTTTGATTTCCTCTTTGATTTCTTCAGTGATCTCTTGGTTAGTAGTGTATTGTTTAGCCTCCATGTGTTTTTATTTTTTACAGATTTTTTCCTGTAATTGATACCTAGTCTCATAGCGTTGTGGTTGGAAAAGATACTTGATATGATTTCAATTTTCATAAATTTACCAAGGCTTGATTTGTGACCCAAGATATGATCTGTCCTGGAGAATGTTCCATGAGCACTTGAGAAAAATGTGTATTCTGTTGTTTTTGGATGAAATGTCCTATAAATATCAATGAAGTCCATGTAGTCTAATGTATCATTTAAAGCTTGTGTTTCCTTATTTATTTTCATTTTGGATGATCGGTCCATTGGTGAAAGTGGGGTGTTAAAGTCCCCTACTAGGATTGTGTTACTGTCGATTTCCCCTTTTATGGCTGTTAGCATTTGCCTTATGTATTGAGGTGCTCCTATGTTGGGTGCATAAATATTTACAATTGTTATATCTTCTTCTTGGATTGATCCCTTGATCATTATGTAGTGTCCTTCTTTGTCTCTTATAATAGTCTGTATTTTTTCAATTTTATTTTATTTTATTTTTTATTTTTTTAAATAAAAGCCTCTTTCTTTCTTTATTTTTGGCTGTGTTGGGTCTTCATTTCTGTGCAAGGGCTTTCCCTAGTTGCGGTGAGCGGGGGCCACTCTTCATCACAGTGCGCGGGCCTCTCACTGTCGAGGCCTCTCTTGTTGCGGAGCGTGAGCTCCAGACGTGCAGGCTCAGTAGTTGTGGCTCAGGGGCCTAGTTGCTCCGTGGCATGTGGGATCTTCCCAGACCAGGGCTCGAACCCATGTCGCCTGGATTGGCAGGCGGATTCTCAACCACTGCGCCACCAGGGAAGCCCAATAGTCTGTATTTTAAAGTCAGTTTTGTCTGATATGAGAATTGCTACTCCAGTTTTCTTTTGATTTCCATTTGCATGGAATATCTTTTTCCATCCCCTCACTTTCAGTCTGTATGTGTCACTAGGTCTGAAGTGGGTCTCTCATAGACATACACAGGTCTTGTTTTTGTATCCATTCATGCAGTCTATGTCTTTTCGTTGGAGCATTTTTAATCCATTTACATTTAAGGTAGTTATCAATATATCTGTTCCTATTACCATTTTCTTAATTGTTTTGGGTTCGTTATTGTAGGTCTTTTCCTTCTCTTGTGTTTCCTTCCTAGAGAAGTTCCTTTAGAATTTGTTGTAAAGCTGGTTTGGTGGTGCTGAGTTCTCTTAGCTTTTGCTTGTCTATAAAGGTTTTAAATTTCTCCATCAAATCTGAATGAGATCCTTGCTGGGTAGAGTAATCTTGGTTGTAGTTTTTTCCCTTTTGTCACTTTAAATATGTCCTGCCACTCCCTTCTGGCTTGCAGAGTTTCTGCTGAAAGATCAGCTGTTAACGTTATGGGATTTACCTTGTATGTTATTTGTTGCTTTTCCCTTGCTGCTTTTAACATTTTTTCCTTGTATTTAATTTTTGATGGCTTGATTAATATTTGTCTTGGCATGTTTCTCCTTGGATTTTTCATGTATGGGACTCTGCGCTTCCTGGACTTGATTGACTATTTCCTTTCCCATATTAGGGAGGTTTTCAACTGTAATCTCTTCAAATACTTTCTCAGTCCCTTTCTTTTCTTTTCTTCTTCTGGGACCCCTATAATTCGAATGTTGGTGTGTTTAATGTCCCAGGGATCTCTGAGACTGTCCTCAAATGTTTTCATTCTTTTTTCTTTATTCTGCTCTGCAGTAGTTATTTCCACTATTTTATCTTCCAGGTCACTTACCTGTTCTTCTACCTCAGTTATTCTGCTATTGATTACTTCTAGAGAATTTTTAATTTCATATTTTGTGGTGTTCATCATTGTTTGTTTGCTCTTAAGGTCTTCTAGGTTCTTGTTAAATGTTTCTTGTATTTTCTCCATTCTATTTCCAAGATTTCAGATCATCTTTACTATCATTATTCTGAATTCTTTTTCAGGTAGACTGCCTGTTTCGTCTTCATTTGTTTGGTCTGGTGGGTTTTTACGTTGCTCCTTCATCTGCTGTGTGTTTCTCTGTCTTCTCATTTTGCTTAACTTAATGTGTTTGGGGTCTCCTTTTCACAGGCTGCAGTTTCGTAGTTCCCGTTACTTTTGTTGTCGGCCCCTAGTGGCTAAGGTTGGTTCCGTGGGTTGTGTAGGCTTCCTGGTCAAGGGGACTGGTGCCTGTGTTCTGGAAGATGAGGCTGCATGTTATCTTTCTGGTGGGCAGGACCATGTCTGGTGGTGTGTTTTAGGGTGTCTGTGACCTTCTTATGATTTTAGGCAGCGTCTCTGCTAATGGGTGGGGGTGTGTTCCTGTCTTGCTAGTTGTTTGGCATAGGGTGTCCAGCACTGTGGCTTGCTGGTCGTTGAGTGGAGCTGGGTCTCAGTGTTGAGATGGCGTTCTGTGGGAGAGCTTTTGCTGTTAGATATTACGTGGAGCTGGGAGGTCTCTGGTGGAACTCGGCTCTCCCACCTCAGAGGCACAGGCCTGATACCTGGCTGGAGCACAAAGACCCTTTCAGCCCCATGGCTCAGAAGAAAAGGGAGAAAAAAAAAAAGAAAAAAAGAAAGTTATTAAAGTAATTTTAAAAATTAAAAAGAAAAAATTAAGAAGTACTTGAAAGAAAGAAGAGAGTAACCAAACCAAAAACCAAATCCACCAACGATAACAAGTGCTAAAAACTATACAAAAAAAACCCAAAAACGGACAGAACCCTAGGACAAATGGTAAAAGCAAAGCTATACAGACAAAATCACACAAAGGTGCATACACATACACACTCAAAAAAAGAGAAAAAGGGAAAAATACATGTATATCGTTGCTTCCAAAGTCCACCGCCTCAATTTGGGATGATTCGTTTTCTATTCAGGTATTCCAGAAATGCAGGGTACATCAAGTTGACTGTGGAGATTTAATCTGCTGCTCCTGAGGCTGCTGGGAGAGATTTCCCTTTCTCTTCTTTTTTTCACGCAGCTCCTGGGGTTCAGCTTTGGATTTGGCTCTGCCTCTGCCTGTAGGTCGCCTGAGGGCATCTGTTCCCCACCCAGACAGGACGGGGTAAAAGGAGCAGCTGATTGGGGGCTCTGGCTCACTCAGTCTGGGGGCAGGGAGGGGTACAGAATGCTGGGCGAGCCTGCGGCGGCAGAGGCCAGGGTGACGTTGTAACAGCCTGCGGTGTGCCGTGTGTTCTCCCAGGGAAGTTGTCCCTGGATCATGGGACCCTGGCAGTGGCGAGTTGCACAGGCTCCTGGGAGGGGAGGTGTGGACAGTGACCTGTGCTTGCACACAGGCTCCTTGGTGGCGGCAGCAGCAGCCTTAGCGTCCCATGCCCTTCTCTGGGGTCTGCAGTGATAGCTGCGGTTTGCGCCCTTCTCTGAAGCTTGTTTAGGCGGTGCTCTGAATCCCCTCTCCTTGCGCACCACGAAACAATGGTCTCTTGCCTCTTAGGCAGTTCCAGCCTTTTTCCCGGACTCCCTCCCGGCTAGCTGTGTCGCACTAGCCCCCTTCAGGCTGTGGTCACGCTGCCAACCCCAGTCCTCTCCCTGGGATCTGACCTCTGAAGCCTGAACCTCAGCTCCCAGCCCCCACCTGCCCCGGCGGCTTAGCACACAAGCCTCTCAGGCTGATGAGTGCTGGTCGGCACCAATCCTCTGTGAGGGAATCCCCTTTGCCCTCCCCATCCCTGTTGATGCGCTCTCCTCCATGGCTGTGAAGCTTCCCCCCACCCCCCGCCCCGTCTCTGCCCGTGAATTCCTAGTGTGTGGAAACCTTTCCTCCCTCACAGCTCCCTCCCACTGGTGCCGGTCCCGTCCCTATCCTTTTGTCTCTGTTTTTCCGTTTCTCTTTTGCCCTACCCAGGTACGTGGGGAGTTTCTTGCCTTTTAGGAGGTCTGAGGTCTTCTGCCAGCGTTCAGTAGGTGTTCTGTAGGCGTTGTTCCACATGTAGATGTATTTCTGACGTATTTGTGGGGAGGAAGGTGATCTCCACGTCATACTCCTCCGCCATCTTGAATTTTGGCTAATAAGTTTGTCTTCCTTGTTTTAAATATCTGAAAGTGAGAATCACCTTACTTACTGAATGCTTACTAGGTGTACTCACTGTGCTAGATGCTACAGTGGTGTTTGACAAGACAGTTAAGATACCTCTTCTCATGTGTTGCTTTACAGACTTTACACCACTAAAGTAATCCTATTTGTTGCGTGAACAGTTACACTTTGCATTTAAAAGTTAACAAGGGTTCTGTTGAGTTTTAATGAGTTACGCCTCTGTAATTTCAATATAGACCTTTGTATTTTTAAAAAAATTTCTGTTTTTGTACTTGTGTATGAATTCTTTCTAGACTCAAACGGACATCACCAACAGCCTATTGTGATTGCTGGGAGAAGTGTAAATGTAAAACTCTAATTGCTGGACAGAAATCTGCTCGGCTTGATCTACTTTATCGCCTGCTCACTGCTACTAATTTGGTCACTCTGCCAAATAGCAGGCAAGTAGTGGGATTTTTAGGACATAAATTGAGTTGTAAAAGCACAGCATAGGTAAGTAGCCTCTCCCCCTCCGCATAACAATGTGCTGTTTTGCAGGGGAGAGCACCTCTTACTCTTTTTAGTGCAGACAGTTGCGAGGCAGACAGTAGAGCATTGCCAGTACAGACCTCCTCGAATCAGGGAGGATCGTAACCGAAAAACAGCCAATCCTGAAGGTGAGTTAATTTGACAGTTATGACATATAGGAAAAGTGGTATGTTCATTTCTGCCTTACCCACTATTTCTTTTCTTTTTCTTTTTAGATTCAGATATGCCCGATCATGATTTAGAACCCCCCAGATTTGCCCAGCTTGCCTTGGAGCGTGTTCTACAGGACTGGAATGCTTTGAAATCTATGATTATGTTTGGGTCACAGGAGAATAAAGACCCGTATGTATTCATTAACATTTTTTTAGAGTTATTTATTTCCCACGTTAGTGTAGGCAATTACAGTGCATTCTTTCTTTCCCCTCAAGTCTCAGTGCCAGCAGCAGGATAGGCCATCTTTTGCCAGAAGAGCAAGTATACCTCAATCAGCAAAGTGGCACAATTCGGTTGGACTGTTTCACTCACTGCCTTATAGTCAAGTGTACAGCAGATATTTTGGTAAGTCATTTGAATAATTATTTACAAGCACATGAAAAGGATGTTATTTTACGTAGTTTCCCATAATTTTACTAATCAAGCTCCCAAGTACCAGTAAGCTCTAATTAAATAGTACATTAAGGGGAATGGAATTTTGGGGGTGATTTAAATTTCTCATTTTAGACCAATCAATGAAAGCTCCTTCTTTCATTCTAAATAAAAGTCCTAGAGTGTATTAAAAATACAACAGTATAGGGCTTCCCTGGTGGCGCAGTGATTGAGAGTCCGCCTGCCAATGTAGGGGACACGGGTTCGTGCCCCGGTCCGGGAAGATCCCACATGCCGCGGAGCAGCTGGGCCTGTGAGCCATGGCCGCTGAGCTTGCGCATCCGGAGCCTGTGCTCCGCAACGGGAGAGGCCACAACAGTGAGAAGCCCGTGTACCACACACACAAAAAAAAACAGTATAAAAATGTATGAAGCAGTGTTCAAGATTAATAGTAACTCAGTGTGAATTTTTTTTAAATATCTCTTTTTGCTGTGAAATTAGAAAAGAATATAAACTATAAAACCCAGTGCTGATGAGACTTGGACACTGATGAGGTGGCATTGCATTTGGTACTCCTTTGGAAAACAACTTGTCAGTGTCAAGAGCCATAAAACTAACATTGCCCTCAGAAGTTTTCATAAAGAAATAATCTACAATATGGGAAAGAAAAAGATTGTGTCACAGAATAATACAAAATTGAAAAACAAATACTTTTATGGATCCGATAGTAGAGGACTATTGACTCAAGTCAACCACTTACTGAAATGTAATGCAGTGATTTAAAAATAAAGGTTATTTTAAGTAACATTTAAAAAACAACAGGGAAAACAATGTGGAATTGGGTGTTCGCTGTAATTAATAACTTTATGATACACCATGTGTAGAAATGCGACTAGAAAGTAATAATGGTTAAGTGAGAGGGATGGGATTATGAATATATTAATATAACTATTTGAGTCTACTCTGATATTTTGGTAAGTACCCTGTACTGAGTGAAATATATTCTTTCTCTAATTTGATATATTAGGTTTTGTTCTGCTAAATAGTAATTGATATTCATAGGAGTTTGAGACGAAAAAACAAGAAATTAGACATTTGAGAACCACTGTAGGTCAAGCATAGTGGTCGTGGGCATGTGACATAAATTAATCACTGACATTGTAATTGTTTTGGTTAAATATATTGTGATGTTTTTATTATGAAATGTTAATAGCGAAAAAGTGTTAGAACTTTTTCCTTTATGAATGTCTAAACATCTTAGGAGATGTCTCAACATTAATAGAGTGGATTACTATTTTTAAAGCTTTTAGATACTCTACTAGGTACACTAGTGAAAGAACTCCAAAACAAATACACACCGGGACGTAGAGAAGAAGCTATTGCTGTGACAATGAGGTTTTTGCGGTCAGTTGCAAGAGTTTTTGTCATCCTTAGTGTGGAAATGGCTTCATCTAAAAAGAAAAAGTAAGGCATTCTTTTTTATTTTGGCTTCTATATAATTTTGCTCACATTTTTTTGTGATAGTGATAAAATTTTGTATATGAAAGGATTCAGAAGATTCCTGTATTTCCCTTTTTGCTCTAGCAACTTTATTCCACAACCAATTGGAAAATGTAAGCGTGTATTCCAAGCACTGTTACCTTACGCAGTAGAAGAATTGTGCAATGTAGCAGAGTCACTGATTGTTCCTGTCAGAATGGGTATTGCTCGTCCAACTGCACCTTTTACTCTGGCAAGTACCAGCATAGATGCCATGCAAGGCAGCGAGGAATTATTTTCAGTGGAACCACTGCCACCAAGACCATCATCTGATCAGTCTAGCAGGTAAATTTCTGTCTGCTAACAGATTCTGATTAATTCTTTCTCTGGAAATGTCACAAATGTTACTAAAACTCTTGCATAAGCACTCAGGTCCTGTACAGGATCATTTGTGTAACCAATGGTAAAGATTTTACTTAGTTTGGAACATGTGAAAAGCACTTTAAAAACTACATGTGTCTACATATCTAAAGTAATAGATCTGTAGTTGTGGGGTTTTTGTTTGTTTGTTTGGAAAAGCACTATTTTTATTATGCCAATAAAGTAATCTGGTAAGAAAGTTTACTTTAGACTTCTGTACTTCATTACTTTCTGGTTTTTCTTACCTTTAAATGTAGCCTGCTATAAGGCCAAGTTGAAGAATGAAAAGCCTTGTTAACTTTCTCTGTGTCCAAAGCCTTGGGTTAGGGGGCAGCTTGTTATTATATAATCTAAATAACAACCAGAATGGTGGCATTTAAAAATATTCTCTACAACCATATTATATAGGATAAGGCTAAAACAATTCAATAAAAATGTTTCTAGTTATAAGATTACTTATTCTTAAATCTCATTTTTCCGTTTGTTTGATAGTTTCCCTAACTAGGCTCTAAGTTTGCTGAGTCAGAATGTTTAGAAACTAAAATGTTCTGGTGTCTTTTATCACAGTGCTTCTCAAATTTTAATATGCCTGCAAATCACTTGGGTATCTTATTAAAATGCAGAGGCTGATTCTGGAGGTCTGTGTGGGGCCTGAGATTCTGTATTTCTTAGGAACTTCCAGGTAGGACAGTGCCAGTACTTCTGCTTTAGGGGCCACACTTCTGAGTTGCAAGGTTTTAGAGATCTTTTGCAAATATTTGTTTATTTTATTTGGTTTTCTCAAGTCTGATTTTGTTACTGTGTGCATGTGTTACTAGTGTTTTAATAAGGATCTTTTGGAGCTGAAGACCCTTATTCCTCTTTTCTGGAAAACAACTGTGTGTTAATAAAGCCCTTCTTTAGTATTTGGGCCATTTCCCAAGACTTGTTCTTTGGTTTTCATCTGTGTTGTTGTTGAGTGCTCTCTCTCATTATTCTCATTATTACTCCATATGCCAGTATGTATCCCAACTTTGCCTTTATTGTCTGGTCTCCTAGGACACCCTGGAATCTAAAGTCCAGGTTTGTCTATAAAAGTTCTCCAGTGGTAGCCTTGTCACTGATACACTTCCAGGATTTGCTGAAAACTGTAATAAATTGAGCTATATGTTTTCAGACTTGCCAAACCATATCTCATTATGCTAGCAGAACCTCTCTGTGTTCCGTGTGATGCTTCTGATCCTGATCCCCTGTGAGGAGCCCCCCAATTACTTATGTGGTATCACCTTGTGAATTCTTTGTACCCTTCCCTTGGTTTTGTTCTAGAACATAAAAATTTCTATCTGTTGAACAGATTTTGGGATCATCTCATCTATAAACAATGCCCATAGCCTGTTCCTACTGTTTTCAAGATTTTTTGTCAGCTTGCCCTGCTTCTTAGTCGTTTGATTAAAATACTGTGCACTCTTAAACTTTCCTCTTCATTCTTGGTTGGTTCTTTGGCCGATCTCTGGTGTCTTCCCAGAAGGTCTCATGATAATCAAGAGATAATAGTGCTAATGTTTTCTATAACTGTTGATATAATATAGAAAGTCCTTCATTGTAATAAAGTACAATCACTCCTCATAAGGGTGTATTTTGACCAGTGTTCCAAGAATGTATTTAAAAAGTACACACTTGACCAGTCTTTGGGATTTCCCATATCTTGGATGGTAGATGGTGTATATCAGCAGTCCCCAACCTTTCTGGCACCAGGTACCGGTTTCGTGGAAGACAGTTTTTCTACGGACCGGTAGTGGGGGTTGGGGGCGATGGTTCAGGCGGTAATTCGTGCAGTGGGGAGCCCCAGATGAAGCTTTGCTTACTCCCTGCCCCCCTCCTGCTGTTCGGGCCCGGTTCCTAAAAGGCCACGCGGACCAGGAGTGGTGCTCGGCCCAGGGGTTGGGGACTGCTGGTGTGTATCACTCCATTGAGTGTAAAGTCTTGAGTTGATAGCTTTGCTTTTTATGTTGCTTCCCTCCACCTCTTTAAAACTCTTCTGTCCTTATTAATTAATCTGTTTCTACTCTACCTGCCAAATGGTGTGTTATTGCAGAATGCGGAGAACTGAAGGGAGGGACTGATTGGGGAATATTTCCAAAGGATGGATCTGGTGACAGTCATCCAGACTTCCCCGAGGATGCAGACATAGATTTAAAAGATTTAGATAAAATTTTATTAATAATGGAAGACTTAAAAAAACATTGGAAATACTTTTTTTCAAATCCCAGAACTGGGAGATGGCCATTAAAAAATACACAAAAGTTTTAAGGTATGTTGAAGGCTCGAAGGCTGCTACTGACAACACAGGTACAGCAAAGCTGCAGCCTGTCGCTTGAGCTGTGTGCTGAATATCGGTGCTTGCAAACTGAAGATGTCCGATTGGCAGGGAGCAGTCGACAGTTGTTTGGAGGCCCTTGAAATAGATCCAGCAAATACCGAAACACTGTACTGTAGAGCCCAAGGATGGAAAGAACTAAAAGAAATATGATCAAGCATTGGCTGATCTTAAGAAAGCTCAGGAGATAGCACCAGAGGATAAAGCTATCCAGGCAGAATTGCTGAAAGTCAAGCAAAAGATCAAGGCACAGAAAGATAAAGAGAAGGCAGCTTATGCAAAAATATTTGCTTAATAAGGAATTCAGTTTTGCTTAAATATGCATTTATTGTATAAAGCAAATAAGACAATTTAAGGGTTTTGTCTATTAGGTATGATCCCTAATGTGTTCTACCATTGTTTACAGTCTAGGAATATGGGTAGGGATTCACTCTTAATAGACCAGTGTTACAAAATATGGTGAAGTTGATTTCGTTTTAAATGGCTCTCTGCATTACTCACAAAGGATAAGGTGTCCAGTGTATTTTAAACTCCTAGACACATCTTGTTTTAATAAATAGATGAAAACTTTAAAAAAAAAAAGAAAAAGAGAACCACGTCTCATAATAACAGCGGTTACTGAAATTTTAGTATGAACTTGAGGAACTTTCTTAAGCATCATATATGTATTTAATCTAAGTATTTAATCTAAAATCTGTTTTTAATTTTCCCAATAACTAATAGATACCCACTATCATCCTAATTTTAGAAGTGAGGAAACTGAGGCTCAGAGCAGTTAGATAATTTGTTCAACGTCACACAGCTATTAAAGTTTATAGATATTTGGAGGTAATTCTAGATAGATATTTTCCTTTTTCCTATATCCCTGTATATTAGATGGCAGAGTAGAGAGAGAAATTGCTGCTTTGTGCTTACTGATAGTGTTGATGCATTGGATTAACCAACACCGAAGCCCACCCTACTTCATAGCACAGATTGCAGTCCTAAACTCTCACGGGTGCCGTCTTGTAATCAGAAGTTCTCTGAAGAGACTTTCTCCTGTCCCCATCTAGCCATGGCTGATGTAGGTAAATCTCTTGAAACCTGTTGCTCTTTCTTGATTTATATTTGGCTTTATGTATGTGAGGGGGGGACAAAAGAGGGGATCTCTATGACATAACTTCTATTTTGCTTAGACCCCAGACCTTTACCTGTGAAATCTATGGCTCCTGAAACTCGAGCCTAAGAGACACCAGCAGATACCTCTGGTGCAAATGGTGGCACCGTTATCACTAGGATAGTTGTGCTTTGTTTTTGTTTAAATATTTTATTTAGTATTTTTAGGTGTTCCGTAGCAAGAGGCATTTCTCTGCACAGTCTGGCAAACTGCTGGAAATAGGAGTCCCCAAAACTTGAAAGTATTTTAACAACTTCTGTTAGACTGGATTTCAGGACTGTGGTGCTTCGTTGTGGCAGGAAGTGGGGAAGAAATTAAATCATGGTGTGAAGAAAACTGAAGCTCATTTCTAAATGGGGAGTTATAATATGTTCTGTGTATTGGCAGTATCCTACCTACTAAGTTCATAACTTCTTAAAGTAACTACTTTGAGAACACTATTGGACTTGTGGTTGTTTGTTCCAGGATGTTTTTTTAAAGAAGAAATACTCATTGACTGTGGCTTGACATAATGTTGACTTTTATTTTTTAATATTGAAAATGTTGAAATCCTAGTGCTTGGAAATATCCTTATCTATTCATATTTTCCCTTTTTCAAAAAATTAATGTATTAGTTTTGGGTATACAACACAGTGATTTGATATATTTATAAGGTGATCACCGAATTAAGACCAGTTACCATGTGTTACCTCTTCAGATTTTCTTTTAGCCTCTTCAGTCCACTGTCTCTGAATTACCAGTTACTTAAATTTCTAGTATTAAACAGCAAATTTCTGTTTATTTGAAAGCAGAGTGTCTAAGTTGACTTTTCACTTGTAACTGGTTTGATTCTCATTTCTCAGAGCCTCTGAGGTGAGGAAAGAACACTATCAGTGTAAACACTTAAAGGTCCTTTCATCTCTTTCAGACTGTGTTTCTTAATCTGTAAATAAAGTATAATAGTTAGGTCACAGGGTTATTAAACAACAATCTTCTGATCTCTGACCTGCATTTTAAACTGCATTCTCTGGTTCTCCTCTTTTATAACGGAGGCATCTGTCCATAGTTGGCTGTTTCCAAGTCACATTTTTAAGAAAGTGAAACTTTTGCCACCAATCATCTTTTGTTATGATTCTATTTTAAAATCATACTTTTGAACTTATTTTTTTTCCCAATACTCATCAGCAAGTCAGTGGTTAATAAGCTGATGCAAAGTAGGTCATGTCAGTCAAGTCTTTTAAAAAGAGTAGGTTACTTGTAATAAACACACTTTCGTTAGTGGATGAATGCTGCTGTCAGAGCCTTTGGAAGTTGAAAGGTTTAGCAGTGGAAAAGGAAAAATTTTCCCCGTAGAAATACTTCAGTGGGAAGGACTCATAAAAGTATGTGCATTAACACAGATTTGAAATGACTTACTAAAAAGTAAAAACAGTTCTGGGATTTATAAGTTAAATCTCTGGTAAAATGATTTCTTTGGGGTTCATATTATCTGATATACTATAGATTAATTATTGTCGGTTTCTAAGAAATTTTAGGTCAGATTTAAAACAGCATCCTAGCAAGTGAATCACGTTGGGTAACACTGAGAAGCATAAACATCTGAGCTGTGTATCAGAGGTGTGGCCGCAGTATGCTCATAACCTGGTTCCTTACAGCTCCAGTCAATCTCAGTCGTCCTACATCATCCGGAATCCACAGCAGAGGCGCATCAGCCAGTCACAGCCTGTTCGGGGCAGAGATGAAGAACAGGACGATATTGTTTCAGCAGATGTGGAAGAGGTGGTTTTGATTGTTTTAATTGTGGTAGATGAGAGGCTTTTATTTGGGGGGAAGGGGAAAGTAGTCACAAGTTTATTAATAGCTAATAAACTACTATTAGGAATAATAGCTTACGTGTATATGCTTCCACCTTTTAGACTTTTGTTATATGTTCTCATTTGTGGTTATACATCTTAAAATATGTTAGTATGTTGATTTACTGGATAATAAAAAATTAGAAACATAAACTTGTTCTACTTAAGGGTTCATAGAAAAGATATTCTCAATGTTAAAAGAGTTTTTAGTAGTTTTGTGCAATGTATTCGAAGGTAGACAGGGTACTGCATATTATATAAATTTTATAATTGCAGAAGTTTAAAAAAATATATACTCCCAATACAATTTTTATAATTTTAAGGTTCTGTGTATGGACAGTAATCATAAACTTTGGGATATGTGGGCATAATTTTTGATACCAAATTATCACTAGCAACTGAAAATTTTGAAAACTGCTTAGTGTTACAGTTCCCTATGGTTAGGGATCTTTGTGTTTTAGTTTACTAAATGCTGTGGAGGAGTACTGGTAGAGAAGTGGGTTTATTATGTACTTTGATTGTCTACAAATAAGATCTGGATTTAGGTTGAGGTGGTGGAGGGTGTGGCTGGAGAAGAGGATCATCATGATGAACAGGAAGAACATGGGGAAGAGAATGCAGAGGCAGAGGGACAACACGACGAGCATGATGAAGACGGTATGCAGGTTATTTGAGAAATGATTCAGTATGAGAAAGTCGGGTACTTTTAAGAGATACTAATAGAGAGATAAGTGTATTTGATGTGTAGTGAAATGTTCATATTTCTGCTAGGGGATTCTGTAGTATGTGTCAGAATTTGAGGAGGTAGCTATATACATATGTAAACATAAATATATATACTTTTATATATTTACATGTAGAAAATAATTTATCCTCTTTCCTTTTACCTTCTGGTTCACACTTCCTTCTTAAAAGGCTTTTAGAAATTAAAATAATCATAACCACATAACATTTGAAAATTAGAGAAAAGGAAAACAAATAACCCATAATCCCACCCAGATGCTAACAGTTTGTATTTTTACTTTCAGTCCTCCCCTGTACTGCCCCATTCCCGTGCATGTCTTTTAGATATTGTATGTGTACGTTTTTTTTACTTTGTTTTTTGACTTCGGCCTTTTTGCTACATAGTCATCATAACCATTCTTATTAGTAGCCATAGGATGGACTTCTGGGGATCAGCTTTATTGAGGTATAATTGACATACAATAAACTGCACATGTTGAAAATTTATAACTTACTATGTTTTGACGTGTATGTGAAGTACAAAGGATACGTTTAACCTTCCCCTCTTGGAATCCCAATATGTAAAACAGATGAAAATGGAGCAGTGGAGCTACCAGAGCTCTGCCCACTGGCTGGAGTCCTCCTGCCTAACATTTTTTACCTAAGGCTATGCAGGCCAGATTTTGAATCTGTGTCTACCGAGTACCATAATTTACCTAGTCATTCTTCTGCTAAGCAGGCAGTCGTGCATACTCTAGTAGTTATCACTTCTCTCTGCGAGGAGGGGGGGGGGGCGGACCAGACCCCTCCCAGTTCCCACCGTTATGATATTCTAGCTTATCAGCCTGACTTGATCCAGTGAGTTTGTACCTTTTCTTATTATTTAAATATATTTGCTAGGGAGTGACATGGAGCTGGACTTGTTAGCAGCAGCTGAAACAGAAAGTGACAGTGAAAGTAACCATAGCAACCAAGATAATGCTAGTGGGCGTAGAAGTGTTGTCACCGCAGCAACTGCTGGCTCAGAAGCAGGTATGTTACCTTCTCTTAGCAACTTTCTTGCTTATAACTAAGGCTATGTGTGTAGAATTGGTTAAACTGTGCTCAGTATAATATGCACAGGGGTAGCTAACCCTTTAATTAACTTCATTTCTCCATAGATATTAGTGAAGAAGATTATTATTTCAATGACTTTTTGCTTTTCTGGTTTTTATATAATGGATTATTTCTAAGGTTCATTTAAGAGTTCTAGTTAAACTATTTCAATGGTGGGTTTTTGGACTATTGGATACAGTCTGGCATTCTGTTTAATATGTATATTTTCCTGAATGAGGGGGTACACTGTAATTTTAGATATCAACAAACTCACAATGATTTTGGTTTTAAAAATTAAAAACTTAGGTGCGAGCAGTGTTCCTGCCTTCTTTTCTGAAGATGATTCGCAATCAAATGACTCAAGTGATTCTGATAGCAGCAGTAGTCAGAGTGACGACATAGAACAGGAGACCTTTATGCTTGATGAGCCATTAGAGAGAACCACGAATAGCTCCCATGCCAACGGTGCTGCCCAAGCTCCCCGTTCCATGCAGTGGGCTGTCCGCAACACCCAACATCAGCGGGCGGCTAGCACAGCCCCTTCTAGCACATCCACACCAGCAGGCAAGTCTGTAAACTTGGTGTTCCTAAGGTTTAAAAATTATGCATGTTCCTCTAGAGAACAAATTAAATAATTTCAGAATAGTTCTTCATTGTTTTGCTGAGTTCAAATACAAAATTCCCTTCCCTGAAATTAGTGTGGTTTAAGAAAATGCTCATTTACCACATTTACTAATGTAATTGATCTTTTAGCTTATTTAAATATATACAGTGTTAGTGAAACACAGTTAGCAACTAACAGCTTATTATGGTTGTCCTTTTTTTTTCCCTTATAGCAAGTTCAGCAGGTTTGATTTATATTGATCCTTCCAACTTACGCCGGAGTGGTACCATCAGCACGAGTGCTGCAGCTGCAGCAGCTGCTTTGGAAGCTAGCAATGCCAGCAGCTACTTAACATCTGCAAGCAGTTTAGCCAGGGCTTATAGCATTGTCATCAGACAAATCTCGGATTTGATGGGGCTTATTCCTAAGTATAATCACCTAGTATACTCTCAGATTCCAGCAGCTGTGAAATTGACTTACCAAGATGCAGTAAATTTACAGGTATGAAACCACTGCAAAGTTACTCATTCAAATATATTTTTTGGCTGTCTGTTATGAGAATTCCAGTATAATGGGAATTAATGTTACAAGTACTTAAATGTCTGTATCATACTACTCTATCGAACTTAACTTTATCTGGATAGTTTTAACTGTTTTAGTTTGGTCTTTGTAGAACTATGTAGAAGAAAAGCTTATTCCCACTTGGAACTGGATGGTCAGTATTATGGATTCTACTGAAGCTCAATTACGTTATGGTTCTGCATTAGCATCTGCTGGTGATCCGGGACATCCCAATCATCCTCTTCATGCTTCTCAGAACTCAGCTCGCAGAGAAAGGATGACTGCACGAGAAGAGGCTAGTTTACGAACGCTTGAAGGCAGACGGTATGAAATTCTTTGTTTATGCTTGTATGTTTAGACAGAACCGTTATAGCCTAAAAGTTTAGAGCTTTTTGATTGCTATTACATAGGACCTCACTCTGTTGTAAAGGAAAGGAGGAAATACGTGCCTTGCATTACTTCTTTTAAACCGTTGTGTAGTTGAAGCAAAATAAATTATAATCCAAGCTATTTTTTTTTTTTTTTTTTTTTTTTGCGGTACGCGGGCCTCTCACCGCTGCGGCCTCTCCCGTCGCGGAGCACAGGCTCCGGACACGCAGGCCCAGCGGCCACGGCTCACAGGCCCAGCCGCTCCGCGGCACGCGGGACCCTCCCAGACCGGGGCACGAACCCATGCCCCCTGCATCGGCAGGCGGACTCCCAACCACTGCGCCACCAGGGAAGCCCCCAAGCTATTTTTAAAAAATTTTTTAAAAATTCATTCATGTTGTAGTAATCTGATACTAAATTCTTCTCATTTTTGAAGTAGTTGGTCTATAGCCTTGTCTCATTCCCCAGGCCTCCCCCCTTGAAAGGCATATATTCATAGAAAGACTTATTTTGACCACGATTAAATATGAATATACTTTGTACTTGGGAAGGAGAAAGTCTGTGTAATTACCTAAGCTGCTCTTTGGTTTCTAAAATCAAATTTCTTTTTCTACCTCCTGTAGAATCATAATTAAAGTATATTTGTTTATGTATTTATTGTGTTCTTTCTAGTCAGTTATAAAATGACCTTTTTCAGGACTAGAAATTAGCCCACACATTGAAACTAGATTAGTGGCAGTGCTATATAGTGAAAATGTCCCATCCTTGAAGTCGAAGTCCTAGAATTTGGTTCTAGCTTTGGCTCAGGCTAAACAACCTTGCTACTTTGGGTGGACCATAAATGGAGGAAAGACAAGGGTCTAAGGAGACTGCTTAGGAAATTTAACAAGACTATGGTTGGAGTCTACAAGAGAAGTAATAGTCACCGAAGTAGGGCAGTGAAGGGCCAGTGAGGAGAGAGCGCTGAAATCATTACAAACAGAACTTAGGGCCGTGTTGGGGTATGGAGCGGGGAGGAGGCAGAATTTACATCTTCTGAATTTAGATTCTGAATAACTAATACAAAAATTAAAAGAAAAATCTAGAGGAGTAGAGTGGACATACCTGCTTTTGAACATGTAGAGAACTGGGAGAGGATTTAGTGGAAATGTTTAGTATGCAAAATTGAATGCTTGGCAAAAAGATCTGGATTAGAGATAAAGACTTGAGAGGCAGCAGCTTTCCTGTCCTAGGAAGCCTGCTCCACCAATAGACACAGGCCTTGTCTTCATTAGGCTAGTCACTACGCCAAAGAACACAGATTTCTGATAATAGATTTTCATTGGTGATAGGGTTCCCTTTTCTGTCTTGCTCCCACTCTCACTCTAATAGAATAGCTTTATTGAGATGTAGTTCACATACCATACAGTTCACCCATTTAAAGTATACCGTTCCATAGTTTTGAGTATGCTGTGCAACCATCATCACAATTAGTATTAGAATGTTTTATTCGTTTCCACAAGAAGCCCCGTACCTATTAGCAGTCACCTCCCGTTTTCCCCTACTTTCTAATCCTAAGCAACCACTGATTTACTCTCTGTCTCTATAGATTTGCCTATTCTGGACATTTCATGTAATGGAATCATTCAATATGTGGTTTCTTTTACCTAGCATAATGGTTTTAAGGTTCATCCATGTTTAGCATGTATCAATACATTATTTCCTAGTATTCCATGTCACATTTTGTTTTTCCACTCATAAGTTGATGGACAGTTGGGTTGTTTACACCTTTTGACTATTATGAATAATGCTGCTGTGAACAGATTGTGTACAGTTTTTTGTGTAGATAATGTGTTTTCAATTATCTTGGGTATATATCTAATTGTAGAATTGCTGGATCACATGGTAACTCTCTTTAACCTTTTGAGGAACTGCCAGACTGTTTTCCAGTGTGACTGCACCATTTTACATTCCCAATAGCAGAGTATAAAGTTTCTAATTTCTCCACATCCTTGCCAACACCTGTTATTATATGTCTTTTGGATTATAGCCATCCTAGTGGGTATGAAGTGGTTTCTCGTTGTGGTTTTGATTTACATTTCTGTGATGGCTGATGAGCATCTTTTCATGTGCTTATTGGCCATTTGTGTATCTTTGGAGAAATGTCTGCTTAGATGTTTTATACATTTTAACTGGCCTCTGTTTTTATTATTGAATTTTATGAGTTCTTTATATAGTCTGGATACAACTTCCTTTCAGATACAGGATTTGCAGAAATTGTGCCCCATTCTGTGGATTGTCTTTTCATTTTCTTGAAGGTGTTCTTTGAAGGACATAGGTTTTTTAATTTGGGTAAAGTCCAGTGCTCTTTATTTTCTTCTGTTGCTTGTGCCTTTGGTGTCATTTTAGGCACACTTTTAGGTTCTCAAAGTGTGGTTCCCAGAATAGCAGCATCAAGGTCACCTAAGAGCTTGTTAGAAATATAGATTTTGGGTCCTACCCTAACCCATTCTTACTGAACCCATAGGGGTGGGTCCAACAACCTGTTTTCACAAGCCCTCCAGGTGATTTTGGTGGACACTGAAGTTTGAGAACCATTGTCTCTGGGGAAGGAGTACCTGCTGCCAATCCAAAGGACGCTGGAATTTCTTTCCTTTATAAATGTATACAGTACTGTAAATAATATACAATGGTTATATTTCTAAGGCAGAGCCCAGGCGTAATGAGGTTTTATTTATGGATAGTCTCAGTTCCTAATTTTGCATATTTATAACAGTGGTACATTTCACATTTGTGTTCTTTTTGTAAACATCTTCATTTCTTTTTACTCCTATAGACGTGCCACATTGCTTAGTGCCCGTCAAGGAATGATGTCTGCTCGAGGCGACTTCCTAAATTATGCTCTGTCTTTAATGCGGTCTCATAATGACGAGCATTCTGATGTTCTTCCAGTTTTGGATGTTTGCTCATTGAAGCATGTGGCATATGTTTTTCAAGCCCTTATATATTGGATTAAAGCAATGAATCAGCAGACAACATTGGATACACCTCAGCTGGAACGCAAAAGGTAGCCATACTTGCCATGAGATTGTTTTAAGAAATACTTGCTGTGGTCTCCATTAGTACGTTGTCTGATTTTTGGAGTAAGGAGAACATTGCAAACAGGAACATTTCATGTGGGCAGGTGGGCTTGAGTCCATCCAGCCACTCTCCATAGCTACTCCTCACTTAAAACATGAAACCTAAGAATCCAGTTAAGCTTTATGCTGGAGGTAGTTTGTCCTGATTGTTTTATCATGTTTTCTATTAGAGTTTGTGTAAGCACTCACTATTTCTTGGTGTGATTAGCCTTTTGCTTCTGTTGAACCTATTTTGTAGTTGTAGTACATTTGGCTGATTAGTCTACCATTCCCAGAGTCTGAAACTTTATCCCAGTGTTTGAAATTGGTTAGATACTAAACTAACCTTTTCAGTATTTTTTGCATCACCTTTGCTCCTGTTCATACAGCACAAAATACTTCATGTAAAATGACTCACTTGTCTTTTTAAAGGACACGAGAACTCTTGGAACTGGGTATTGATAATGAAGATTCAGAACATGAAAATGATGATGACACCAATCAAAGTTAGTGTACAGAAAATCTGCTAATCTACTTCAAGAAATGGCTGCCTCAGTATTTCCCCTTCAAGCTTTTTAACTTCATTATTTTCTGTCTGGGTGGGAATTTCTCTTTTCTTCTCTATGTCCCGTTCCTTGCATTTTCTGTCCATTTTTCCTTATATATCCTTGCATTAATTACTTCATAAATAAGGATGAGTTAAAGAAATATTATAAACTTTTTCAACAGTTAATATTTTTTCTATTTTGACTTTGTATCTCTCCTTTGCATTTCTCTTAGTTTTATGTTTACCTTTATTCTTAAGTGTGTTGGTACTACGTACATTTGAATAAAGTCTTAGCAGAACTTTTGCTAATACTGATGCAAAATAGACTGAGTCAAGAAAATGGAAAATACCAGTTATAACTCCCTATTACATCAAAACTCAACAGTTAATGCAATAAAAAAGAGAAAATATTCCAAATTCAAGAAATTTGGGGATTTTCTACACTCTTTTATTTGTAGCTTTCAGGTATAATTTCAAGTAGAATTAAAATACTTTTCTAGTGGGGTCAGATAGTCTGCTTGCCTGTTTCTTATTATCATGTAGTACTTTATTCAGGCCTGGGAAAGACAACTTAACTTTAACTGCTATTTTTTGAGAACCTAGCCATAGCTCACTGCTATTTTCACAGCATACTGTAAGCACTGACAAAAGTTTTATTCCATTAATGGGAGTTGGTGCTGGTGTGCTGATTTCCTGTTGGGATGCATGAGTTGCCCAGACATTTCTCTGTTTATCTTCTTCTATAGAGGAATCAGAACTTAAAAGTAAGCAGATGCTCAAATTTTAGCCCCTTTTGTGGAGTCATCAGTGAGCCAGGTCCTGAACATGCTCAGGAAACTAGCTATATTCAGGTCTAAATCTCTAGAGAGAGAAGAGGTGGATGTGGGTAGTGTCTGTCCAATACAAAATAGAACAGTATTTGTTACTGCTAATATTTTTTGCAAGTTTTTATTGTGTTAAAATACACATAAATGAAATTTATCATTGTAACCATTTTAAACCAGTATTTTGAATTACCACTTTAAAATATTATCAAAATTTTGGACTATCAACTTGTTTTGAGTGGCATTAAAATTTTATAAAGAGATAACAAGAATTTTGGATTGAGCAGATGTAGATCCTTTTACCCTTCCCCAATAATTAATTTTTTAAAAAAACATTTTATCTCTTTATGTTTAGGTGCTACTTTGAATGATAAGGATGATGACTCTCTTCCCGCAGAAACTGGCCAAAACCATCCATTTTTCCGACGCTCCGACTCCATGACGTTCCTTGGGTGTATACCCCCAAACCCATTTGAAGTGCCTCTAGCTGAAGCCATCCCCTTGGCTGATCAGCCACATCTGTTGCAGGTGATTCACATAAACTAGGCTTAAGGTTTCTTTTTAGTTGAATTTACTTTTTTAAAGTGTTCAATGTAACTGTAATATTTTTATTAAAATTCCAGCCAAATGCTAGAAAGGAGGATCTTTTTGGCCGTCCAAGTCAGGGTCTTTATTCTTCATCTGCCAGCAGTGGAAAATGCTTAATGGAAGTTACAGTGGATAGAAACTGCCTTGAGGTAAGATAGTAAAAATCTTCGCAATATAATATTTGTGAGTTGAACACTTATCCCAGCGTCTAGTTTTTGGGAAATGCATTCAGAATATTGTATTTACCCAAATAACAGAAGTATCAGAAATTCTTGCCTTATGACATAATTAAAGGAATTCCAGTACTGTCAATAGTCTGCTTTGAGACTAACTTGCTGTGTTTGCCTGTTCCGGAGTTGATTGTTGTAATTCTGCTGAATATTTAAAATTTTTATACATATGAGCATATATAATATTGGCTTGTAACTTTTCTTTTTGAGTCTAGAATGGGAATAAAGTAATATTAATGATGATACCTAACATTTGTTGGATAATTCTATCTCCTGGGCACTGTCTCAATTAATCTTTACAACCATGTTGGGTAGAAATCATTATTATCCTGATTTTATGGGTAAGGCTTGGAGAGATTACATAAATTTCACGTGGGAATGTCTGTTGTTGTAATACAACTAGTGAAATGACAGATCTAGTTTTTAGATGAAAGTCCGATTTGAGAGCCTGAAATTATACTGTACTGTTTCTCCAGTGAAAAAGTAATAACACCATTTAAGAGTGGGCATATAGAAGACATGTACTTGAATAGAATTTTCTTTATTATCTAAGTGATAAAGGAGAATTTTATGCACATAAGACACTTAAGTAACCATAGATATTATAAAGATACCTTGAAAAGTTCTCTGAGGCTGCTCTGGTAAATGCACTGGAATTGGTGCTCATCCATGGGAATCAGATAGACAAGAAATAGATTGCATCTTTGTAGTTGAAGTGCCAGAAGGGAATTATTTAACTGCCATGTGATCTCTGTGGAGTATTAGTAAGTTGAAAAGGAAATCTAGTCAGTTTGTTTTTTAATATCTAACATTTAAATGTAAAAATTCATAGGTTCTTCCAACTAAAATGTCTTATGCTGCCAATTTGAAAAATGTAACAAACATGCAAAATCGGCAAAAAAAGGAAGGGGAAGAACAGAATGTAGTGCCAGAAGAAGCTGAGAGTTCAAAACCAGGGCCATCTGCTCACGATCTTGCTGCACAATTGAAAAGCAGTTTACTCGCAGAAATAGGACTGACTGAAAGTGAAGGGCCACCTCTTACATCTTTCAGGTACTTGCTAAGTGAAGATAGTTTTTCTATGCGATTACTTTATGGCTATTATAATTTTTGTAAGAGTTTTTAATTTAGAAAATTTATAATTTTCTTTGTATTTTATTTGTATGTAAATAATAGGATGAAATATTATTTGTGTTTTCCTAGTTTATAAATCAGAAATTTAGAGTTTTCTGGATTTTGTTTTTTTGTGACTGTTTTGTGATTGATTGGCATTCTGATTTTCTCCTCCTTTTACTGAAGAAATTCTGACTCTGTTTTTAACGTTCAGTACTGAGTTAAAGTATATATCCATGTCAAATTGTCAATTATACACTTGTTAGCAGGAGCTCAGCTATGGGAGGGGAACATGTGAAAAAAAGAGCTTTATAGATTTGTGACTTTCACATTTGTCTGGGCTCACTCCTTTGCCAGGTTCACATTTAGTAAACCTCTTGCAAGTGGTAGGTTCTTTGCTTTCCCAGTAAAAATTTGCCTAGTATATACTGTGACTCAGTATGGCTGATCACCTAATGATTTGTTGAGTGTCTGCTTTATGCTGTATGATGTTTGGTTATGTAATGTCAGATTTTTTTTTTCTTTTTGGTTTGCTTAGGAGGAGTTAAACTAGTTTAGGAAACTGTATACATCTTGTGTACACAGTCTAACAACCATAAAAGGCAAGGAAGAATTAGGGACTGGGATGGCCCAAGCTTCCTAGAGACAATATGATTTGAGCTGAGATGGTTCGAATGTGTAGAAGCAGATAGATTGAAGGAGAGAATAATTAGAGGTAGAGAGACAAGCTATTATTCCTTCTGGCTAGTTGTTAAAAAGGGGGCTGAAGTAGAATATTGCCTTTGGGGATGAAAAGGAAACCATGGTTAGGAAAAGAAAACTTATGAAGGACTTGATCACTCTGGAGGGACCAAGGGAAGAATAAATTAAAATCTGTTCAAGTCCGTGCAGTAGGAAAATAGGTGGTACTATTGAAAGAAATCAGGAGGCATTGTCACTGTGGTGAAGAGTCCATATTCAGTTTCACCATGTTGAGTATGATTGAAGTGGATATATTTCACACAATGAAATTCTGGTCCATTGTGAACTAAAGAGGGGTCTGGGAATCATCTAGTGGAGACAGACACTGGACTTTAAGGAGAGGAGGTAAAACTAAAGATGAAGATGGAAGCCAGCCTGGGGATGTATCCTTACGTAAAGGACAGAAGGAATAATGGAGTAAAATTAAGAAGTTCTCCAAGGAACGAGTAGCTATAGAAAAGTGGTTTTGAATTACTTAAGATCTCAGAATATTAAAAGACCAAGTAATTACTGTTATTGACCAAAAACCAGGAAGTTTTTAGAGTTGCCTAAACTGCTTCCCCCTCTCCCCTTAAACTTCTTACAGGCCACAATGTAGCTTCATGGGAATGGTCATTTCCCATGATATGCTGCTAGGACGTTGGCGCCTTTCTTTAGAACTGTTCGGCAGGGTATTCATGGAAGATGTTGGAGCAGAACCTGGATCAGTATGTATTTTGAGCACTTTACATTCTATTCTGCCTGATAGGAACATATTTCAGAGGATAATTCTGTCATGCATTTGTTTTGTTGTTGTTTTTTTTAAGATCCTAACTGAATTGGGTGGTTTTGAGGTAAAAGAATCAAAATTCCGGAGAGAAATGGAAAAACTGAGAAATCAGCAGTCAAGAGATTTATCACTAGAGGTAAAGGTATTTAGATTTTCTTATCCTATACATACAGTATGCTATTTATATAAAATTTAAAAACAAATAACAATTTTGTTTAGGGGATATATACTATGTAATTAAAAATTTAAAGAAAATAAATGGTAATCATCAAATTTAGAGTAATGGCTGTCTCTGGCAGTTGGTTTCCTAACATCCTGTAATGATGAGCAATGGGTTTGTTCGTTTAAGTATCATTATGAATACATGGATTAAAACTGTTTGGATGTGCTTCATTTCATTGATGCTCAAATTATCTTTTCTGTGGCTAGTGAGAGTCCAATCTTTGACAACTTCCTTACGTTTTGATATGTCTCATTTTCTGTTATTTTCTGTCACAGACCTTAAATCAGCCATTTCTTCAAGAAGCCCTGCTTCCTTTTAGCAGGAAATTGTATTTTGAGATTATAATCTGGGCTCTAGGTTGCTCACTGCCTGTTGGGTTTGTCATTGTTTCTAGGCCTTTTAGTAGGAAATGCTCCTTTAAAAAAGGAAGAAGAAAATTATTTCATGAGTTCATACTGATACTCCTAATTCAAATTCAAGATTTAGGACCACAAGTTTGTTTTATTTTCACCTTTTAGTCTTTACTTCCTTTCTTCTGAACTGAATAATATCCAGCTTCCCAGCAACACTGATAAAATTACTCATTTGCTTTTATCCAACAGCATGCATACAGTAGTCTTAGAATCATAACATCAACACCACTACCAACAAAATGATTATTGAAAATAGCCCAAGATTTATTTGCAGTTTTTGTTCTTAGAGCATATCCAGTTGGAGATGTACAGTCAAACTACATTGTTTAAAGTCACTTGAAATAATTCCTTTTGTGTGGTTTTGCTACCTACCATCTCATCTCCACACAATTAGGGCCTTTCAGTTCATTTTGCTTTCACTTTTTAGGGGTTGCTCTCTCCTTTTTTTGACTTTGTTATGTTTCATAGTTAATGTAAAATATCTACAGTTGCAAGGTCAACTCTATAGAAGAAGGTTGTATTCAGAGAAATCTAATTTCCATTCCTGTCTCTTTTACTTTGTATTCCCCCTGCCCCCTTTTGGGTTTTTGGGTTTTTTTTGTTCTTGTTTTTAGCTTACTTCCCTCCCACCTTTCAAAAAATATATAATCCTGTGTGTATTCATTACGCATCTCTCTCCCCCACTCCCACCCTGAACATGCTATTATACATTTTACTCTATCTTGCTTTCCCCAGTTAACAGTATATCCTAGAGAGAAAGCCATGGCTCTGTATATAGAGAGATGTTCTGCCTTCTTTTTTTCCAGCTACCTAGTGTTAGCACCACATTTTATGGCTGTATCAATTTTTTTCATCTGGTTTCCTATTGATAGACATTTGGGTTTGTTTCCAGTCTTTTGCTGTTACAAATAGAGATGTGATGAATAATAGCCTTATGTGTGTTTCTCTATTTGGCTAGCGTGTCTTTGAGATAGATAGACATGGGTCAAAGGGCATGTGTATATGTAATTTCGGCAAATATTGGCAAATACCTCTACATAATGTCTGTATATATTTGCACTTTCAACATGAACACAAGAAGGCCTGATTTTCCAAAGTCTTGCCAGCAGTTTGTTGTCAATTTTTTAGATTTTTGCCAGTCTGATAGGCAATATAGTTTAAATTTGTATTTCTCTTATTATGAGCAAAGTTAAACTTTGTTTCATATATTTCATATATTATGGCTGCTTCTTTTTCTGGGAACTGTTTGTTGATATTTCTTGCCCATTTTTCCTATTAAAGTGTTTTTTCCTCAATTTTTTTAGAAACGCTAGGTGTATATATACACTACGCATGAATCTTTGTCGGTAATAGAAGGTGCAAATGTTTTTTCCCGTTTGTCATTTTTCTTTTACTTTGCTATGGTATTCTGCCACCAAAGGAATATGCTATGTTTTTTTCCCTAGGATTCACTATTAAAAAAAAAAAAAATTTACACTTTGATCTACTTGCAGTTTATCCTGCTATAATTACCAAATTGGTAGACCTTTTAAGAAAATGTTATAATTGAGTTAAATTCCATTTTCCTGATTTAATGTAAGATATTCTTGTATGATTTAGAGTGTTATTTGGAATATAAGCTTTTGAGAACCCAAATACTTCGTAGCTATTTCAGCTGTCAAGGAAAAGCTAAAATTAGATTTTCAGATTTTACATAGAAAAATTTCAAGGTGGTTTCCAACACTGAATTTACTACTTTTTGTTGTGTTTTAATAGGTTGATCGGGATCGAGATCTTCTTATTCAGCAGACCATGAGGCAACTTAACAATCACTTTGGTCGAAGATGTGCTACTACACCTATGGCTGTACATAGGGTGAAAGTTACATTTAAGGATGAACCAGGAGAGGGCAGTGGTGTAGCACGAAGTTTTTATACAGCCATTGCACAAGCATTTTTGTCCAATGAAAAACTGCCAAATCTAGATTGTATCCAAAATGCCAACAAAGGCACTCATACAAGTAAGTACTCTACAGGTAACAAGCACATACAAATTCTTACCTTGTTTAATGGAAACAATGATAATCACGGTTATATATGTTTACAGTGGGAGAACGTTAATGTATATTTACTTTTATACCATTTTATTCTAGATTAATGATTTAATCATGTTTAAACTACTATAATTGACAATTTACCAGTTTGCTCTTTTACTGCCACACTTATTTCCATAAATGGTTGTGATTGTACTATTTTTTTCATCTCAAATTATAATGTCTGGGGAGTGGGAGGTTTAAGATCTATGGTAATATAAAAATTCAAAGAGCAAACTGCAGGATTCCCCCAATCCCTGTATTTAATAAGTAGAGATACTTAGAAGAAAATGCTATTGTCTAGAACAGTGCTTTTCAAAGTATAATTTGCAGAGTCGTTCCAGTCTCCAATGAGATGGAGCTTGCAACCAAATGTAAGTTGGCTGTGTCACCAACTTCACTGTTTAATTTAGCAAGACTTTGTTTTTTGGTAAGAAGGTTTTCTGTATTAACATCCTGGTGTAAGCTTTGCCTCCTTGAGGATCAGCACTTTGGGGTTAGGATTCTTACCTAATTTTCAGGATTACAATTAGCATATTAAAAATGTGTGAAAACTACAAAAGGTTGAAACTGGGGGTTCATGTAAGGTAGGGGCAGAAGATCGTCAGTCTTGTAGGTGGATGGATGTAGTAATTGAGGGAGAAGGAGTTACTAACAAAATCCTGTGTTTTACCTAGGCTGTAGCTGTATCTTACTGGGGTTCTGTAAACTGGCACCATAAAAGCTGACTGAGGTCTGGAAAAAAACTGAATGAGCTCTGGAAAGAATTGAGGATGAAAAGATGGGGAGAGTACCTCAGCCTTTCATCATTAGTTTCACCATTTGAATTTCTATAGTCCTATAATAAAAAATTGTCAAGTGTGAATGAGGAAACCCGGGAAGTCATGATGTTTCAGAAATAACTTTTCTGCTTACTCCTTAGGAAACCATACCCTGGTTTATGCTTAAGGTTTTAAGAATAATAATAGATGGGTGGCTATAATGCCTTTAATGCCAAAAACTAAGAATAGAGAAGATATTCAAATATGTAAGAAATCTCAGCATTATTTATGGTGGAACTAACATAGCCCCAGTTGCTACATATTATTTTACAGCTTTGACATGACAAGGGGATAAATTCATTAAACAAATACTGAGTGAACATTTATTACCTACCAGGTTCATTCTACAGAATCACCCCCAACCCTCAAAACCATACGGAGAGTGAGAGAAAGGCACTTACACAGATGATAAGGAAGATGATCTACAGTTGTCATGTTCTTATTATGTTTGTCTCATGTCCTCACATTGACTTTAACATTTAAAGTAGCTGCATTTACATTCATCTAAACAAAGTGTGTTTCATATTTTTTTCCAGGTTTAATGCAGAGATTAAGGAACAGAGGAGAGAGGGATCGGGAAAGAGAGAGAGAAAGGGAGATGAGGAGGAGTAGTGGCTTGCGAGCAGGTTCTCGGAGAGATCGGGATAGGTGAGATGATTTTGTGTCTTTTATTGAGTACCATCTTTCTGGATGAATTGGAGGTAGGCCTGTAAATAAGAGTCTCAATTATGGACTTTTAGAAAATGAAAGTTTTAATAATTGGATATATGTATTGTAACTAAAAAAGTCTAACCAACTGTTATTAAAATATTCTGCTTTAAAAACCCAGAGGCAGTTGAAATTATATTGGCTTTTTATTTATCCCACTCAAGTTCCTAATTTTTTGAAATTTTTATTAACTTCATATCATGCTTTCCTAAATTTGTTTTAAAATTTTAATTGTGGCAATTGTGTTATTTAAACCTGTAATTTTTCATGTGTTAGGATGGGTAGCATTTTACTTTTGACTAAAAATTCCAGTAAATATGGGTGGACTTTTGATTTTTGGTATTTTAAGGTCCTGTTCCCTTAGAATCAAATTAACCTATGCATTGCAGATTTATGGATTTTCGAGTGCCAAAATCTAGATAATCTTTATTTCCCCACCATCATTCTTTAGGCATTCTTCCACCCTAGTACCATAACTGGAGCTAACTGTATGCTCTGGTTTTCCAACTTTGTTACTAGTTGCACTGATATTTTCATTTTGCAGACAAGGGAATGAAGTCATAATAGCTTTGTTCATCTTTCAGGGATTTTAGAAGACAGCTTTCCATCGACACTAGGCCCTTCAGACCAGCCTCTGAAGGAAATCCTAGTGATGATCCTGATCCTCTGCCAGCACATCGTCAGGCGCTCGGAGAGAGACTTTATCCCCGTGTACAAGCAATGCAACCAGTATGTATGGTGTACTTAGCTACCTCTTAACTGGCTGTGCCCTTTTTGGTTTTCAGTTAAGAAAAGTTGCCAGCTACTGGAAAGCCATGTGGTTGAGGACTGCAATAAAAAGGAAGCTTTAGGGAGGGAAAGAAGCAGGACTTACTGGAGAGTAATTGTATATAGCTTGATGTTTTTACTACCTATGCCAGGTTGGCATTCTACCTAGTAATTTCCTTGTGTGCTAAGGAATTATCTGTTCATTGTATTTATTTGTACCCTTATTTGTACAAATTATTGTTACTTTGCAGCTAGAACACATTGCAAATAGTGTACTTTACTCTTTTTTTTGGAGTAAAATTGCTTTATGGTGTTGTGTTAGTTTCTGCTGTACAATGAAGTGAATCCGCTATATGTACGTTACTCTGGATACGTATGACAGGAAGATTTTATTTTGAATATTCTGTCAGAGGTTTCTTTCATGGAATATGAAACATAACCTAGTTGTGTTTTTTTGTCTTTATACATAACTATATGTACATGTTATAGCAAAAGAATAGTAAAACAGAGTCAACCAATTATATTTCAGTGAATCCTTAGCCTTAAATATAGGCATCTTTTTCTTTCTCCTTCTCCCTCCTTCACGTCTTACCTCCTTTTTGCTACACTAAATGAAAAAACTGTTTCCAGGTCTCTGATGAGGAAGGGAAAAAAATGAAAATTGAGTATTTTTATGTTTACTCATGGGTATCAAAAACCTTTAAAAAAGGCTTGTCACCCAGTATTAAACTAGCTTTAATAAGACTGCTAGTGCATAGACTATTTAATTCCCTACCAAAGTTTTCTATAATTAAGCTTCCAATTTAATAAAATCTGTTACTGGTTCAGAATTTTTTTTTTCCTATTTGTTACCCAAGTTTCTTACATTTTCTTCTTCTTTTTCTTTTTTTCTGATAAAAGATTGCTGATTTAGACAAGAGGTTTCAGAGTAGAGGCAAATAACATTTGTTTGTCATTTACAGGCATTTGCAAGTAAAATCACTGGCATGCTGTTGGAATTATCCCCAGCTCAGCTTCTTCTTCTTCTAGCAAGTGAAGATTCTCTGAGAGCAAGAGTGGATGAAGCCATGGAACTCATTATTGCACATGGACGGTAATGTATACAATTGGGAAGACATTTTAGTTTAAACATCAGCTACTTTATTTTTAGGATGTGGCTGTCACCATATCTTAAAATTTATACTAAATAGTACAAGACTTTAAATGGCTTTTTAAGAGATGGCTTAAAATCCATGAGTGAGACAGCTGACTTCACATGTATTAGAAGGGCAGAATTTTAGCAGTCACTTTAGGTTCTGAAGATTTTTTACGAACCTTATTTAGAAACTAACTTATAAAGAAGTACATCTCATTCTCCACATGAATACCCCTAATGGCAGAGGCCAAATACCTCAAGGAATTGGGTGTAATCCCTGAGTCCTTGCAATAAACATGAAATTTCTTTTAGACCTCCTGATTTATCTTAAAAATTATGCAAGTTTTTGCTTTCTGTTGTGTAGTATATTTGTTTTAATATGAAACTTAAAAATATCTAACAGTTAAATTACTTATCCTTCCTTTCCCCAGGTGACAGGTAAAAGGGACAGGAAGATATGCCATACTTAATCTGTGCCCTACTGGGGCTACTCTGATATCCAGTTTAAGACTTTGAAGTGTTATTTTAGATGAAAATGTCTGTTTATTTTTCTCCTAGTCATGATATTGAATGAGGAACTTAGATTAGATATAGTCCTAGAGATGGTTAAGTGGGTAGGCTAAGCCCTGAAACTAAATAGCCACTTACTTCCAGCTATTTACCTGTCTCAGAGCCTTTGAATGGTCCAAGCCAAAGACTATTGCTAGAAGTTTATTTTCTTTGCTGTTACTACTATTTTTCTTCTCTTGACTTTCATATACTATGTCTTTATTCCTCTTCCCTGTTTCTGGAAGTATCAACACACACTGATATAGCTTAGCCCATTATAGAAAAAGTTGCAAATAATGTGTTTTTGATAAAAAAGATATTTGTAAATATATGTAAGGGTTGCTAATTTAGAAGTGTTTTCTATTGAATGCAAGAATATAATATTGACTGCTTTCACCTGGCTTTACAGATTGAACAGTGGATTTATTAGTATTCTAGAATAATTAAATACCCTAGAGCATTTGATTCCTATTGTGGTTGCTTTCTGAACATTTTTCTGTTCTTTTACAATGCTTCCCCTGAGCTCAAGTTTCAGTTCCCCTATGAAGACTGCATTTATTTTGTCTTAAATCAGGTAGCCTTTAGTTCATTGTCTTGCATCATACATGTAGCATCCTGTGTTTTTGTGTATATTATTAACATTTTTGTTCCTAGAACTGCATTAAGACTAGTAAGTGTCCTAGATATTGTTTTACTTCAAAACTTAAATGTATTTATATATTCTTATAAATTTAAATGCATATGGTTTTCTCTACACTAAATTCTAGAATTTCAGTTATCTGAAATGTGAAAGTTGTTTGTTTGTTTTTAGGGAAAATGGAGCTGATAGTATCCTGGATCTTGGGTTATTGGACTCCTCAGAAAAGGTACAGGTAAGGGATGTTTTGTACATGTGCTAATAATAAGCACTTGGAATTTAAATTACAGAAGGGAAAGGAAAGCATATTTACAAAGAAACTATGTCTTTGTCAGTAAAATGCTTGATTACAGTAGAGGAAAAAGCAAAGATTAGTATAAAGGTGTCATATACAGAATCAAGACTGGTTGAGTTAGGGTTCAGTGTAACCCCACTCACTGGCTGCCTCCACTTGAGCACAGGCTGAATTAAGCTTAAATTAGAGATGTCATTAATTAATATCAGAGAAGGAGAGCAGTCCTGTGGATTCCTAGGTCTCCTTCCTCCAGTAAGCAGCAGAGATCCAGAGAAAATGTGACATATGGTATAGCAGTAAGAAGGCTTTTTTAAAGTGCATGATGCATTTCAGTTTGTAAGCTACCTGAGAATTTCAGTGCCAGCCAAGATATAATCTTATCTCTTTCACTGACTACAACTAAAGACTCTGGACAAAATACAAAAAGGAACTGCTTGAGGATTCTGAAAAGTAAACAACAGCACACTGATAGGAGGGAAGTCAAAATTTGAAAAACTGTTATTTTGAAGCGTTGTTTCAGGCAGGAGAGTAAAACTGGTCCCCATTACTCCGTCTTAACTGGAAGGTAGTACATGCTTTAAGAAATAAACTATAGTATAAATCACTGTCCAAGTCCCAGACTACCCCATATGGTGCATATGCGGGGCAGACGCAATAGTATAATTAAAAGGCTTTGAAAACTTAATTGGTAATGGAACCACTGCACACAGAAGATGACACTTCCAAGCTGAACGTAACCAGGTTATTGCCTACCAAAGCCAAAAAACATCAACATTCTCCATGTCATTTTAACAAGACCCAGAGTTTTACAACTTAGTATTCAAAATGTCCAGGACACACTCCAGAATTATTCAACATACAAAGAACCAACAGAGGCTCACTAATTCTCCTGGCAAGAGAACCAATAGATACTAGCCTTGAGATGACCCACTTGTTTGAATTATCAAAGACATTATTTCATGTTCTGTGAGATAAAGGTAAATAAACACAAATGAATGGAAAGGTAGAGGTTCAGAAATAGAAACTAGAGAACCAAGGAAAAATTTTAGAAAGTACAATGTATGAAAGAAAAAATTCACTGAATAGGTCAATAGCAGAACAAAGATGACAGAGGAAAATTCATCAGTCAGTTTGAAGATAGATAGAAATTATCCCTTCTGAAGAATAGAAGGAGAAAAGATGTCAAACAAACAACAGTTTTCGGAGACCTGTTGGACCATATCAAACATGCATGTCACTGGAGTACCCAGGAGAACGAGATTGTTACAGGAAAATATTTGAAGAAATAATAGCTGAAAACTTCCCAAATTTGATGCAAGACATAGATTTATAGATTCAAGGAGGTCAGTGAACCCTAAAAAGGATAAACTGAAAGAAAACTGTGTCTAGATACATCATCAAGCTGCTGTAAAACTAATAAGGAAGCAAAGAATAGTGCCTTACATATAGATAAACAGTGATTTGAAAGGCAGTGGATTTCTTATCAGAAACTGTGAAGGCCAGAAGACAACAGAGAGCATCATCCTTAAAGTGCTTTTAGAATTGTCGATCCAGAATTCTATATCCAAGGAAAATATATTTAAGGAATCAAGGTGAAAGAAGCTACCAGATTTTCATTAAATAGTATTACTTAAATGGATAGAGAAGTTAACAGGCACAAGCTTTGTATATCACAATTCTGAAAGAATGAGTTAAAGTTTATTTACATTTAAATATGAATGTGGCTTTACCTATCAAACTTTACATTTAAGTACTTTAGCGAACCAGTTCGTATGTTTTGCTGTTAAAAATCAATCTTGGGTAATGTCAAAAATATTACTGTTATTTTTTTTGGAGGGGGTATCTGGATTATTATTATTGTTAATTTTAAAGAGAGTGAGTTATAATGGCATTTTTTAATAAAAAATAATCCTTTTCTTGTAGACACATATACTAAAATATAAACAAATAAAATCAATCTTGGGTCTTAATCTCTGATACTCTATTATTAGGAAAACAGAAAGCGTCATGGTTCTAGTCGAAGTGTAGTAGATATGGATTTAGATGACACAGATGATGGTGATGACAATGCCCCTTTGTTTTACCAACCTGGAAAAAGAGGATTTTATACTCCAAGGCCTGGCAAAAACACAGAAGCAAGGTTGAATTGTTTCAGAAACATTGGCAGGTAAAATAATCTTGTATTTGAATTTTTTTTTTAATTTCAGTTTATGAGACTTTC
The DNA here is from genome assembly GCF_963924675.1 of Phocoena phocoena. Lineage (NCBI taxonomy): Eukaryota > Metazoa > Chordata > Mammalia > Artiodactyla > Phocoenidae > Phocoena > Phocoena phocoena. Next base: position 46,960,878 of record NC_089235.1, on the reverse strand, counting down.
TAAAATATATTAGTTTGTAAAATGTGTATATGTTCTACTATAAAAATTTCTCAACATATTTTATGTATATTATATATGTGTGGGGCGTTATGTGTTCTGGAGTTATTTTTGAATTTAAATACTATTTGCTTGTTTTTTATTTTTAGGATTCTTGGACTGTGTCTGTTACAGAATGAACTATGTCCTATCACATTGAATAGACATGTGATTAAAGTGTTGCTTGGTAGGAAAGTAAGTGATTTTAATGAACCTAACTGCTTTTACATTGCAAAAAATTTGTTTCATAAAATAATTATATATATAGCATTAAATTAGTGTTAAATTTTAAAGCATTATAGCCATTATAAATCATTTTCAAACATTTAATGGCATGGGGAAAATCTGAATACATGGAGGAGAGAGCATAGAAGAATGGGTGACACACAGGTGGGTTTGGAGGGTTTGACAGACCTGGATCCTGTTGCAGACAAATCCCTTGACATTTATGGCATATTTCCCCATTTATAAAATGGTAAAGAAAACAGTATAGCGCCTGGCACATAGTGCTCAGTAAGTTCTAGCAAGTAGTGGCAATAGAAGTAGTATTGTATTGAAAAGAGCATTCCCAGTTTCAAAAATATACACAAGATGTAGGTGGCTAGAGGGACAAAAGGATGTAAGAAAATATAGCATAGTATGCTTGATAATTATCTCTGGGTGACAGAATTAGGTTATTTTCTTTATGTGTTTTGATAGTTTGACAGCTGGTACATTCCTTTACGACAGGGGGTTGGGGGAGAGAAACGACATCCTTTAAATTAATGCATAATACTAATTATAATCACAAAACAACAAAATACTTTACAGTCTCTTCTAGTGATGCACAACACACATTGGATATGATTAGCATTGTTAAAGCTGGGGTCTTAACTTTCTTTACTCAAACCCATTGGTGAATATTATTTTCTATTATTACAGCATATCATACTATGATACATATTTTTTCCTCTTCTTTTTTTTTCTTTTTAAACTCTGACTCTATTGACTTCTTAAAGTGTTTCAGCTAAAATGTTCTTGTGCAGAGAAAGAACTGGACTTAAAGCTCAGCAACATAGAAATGTTGAGCCTTTAACAGGGTTTATGGAAAAGATTAAGGAATCAAATAGACTCAAGTTTAACCCAATGATGTGACCTTCAGCAAGTTACTGGATTCCTCTGACATCAGATTTATCATCTGGAATTAATAATCTGTATTTTATGATTATTGTCAAGGCTAAACAGGATGTGTATTTAGCTTAGGACCAGTTGCTCGGCATAATCACTTTGCAATAATTAGTGCTGGTTTCTACAAATAAATTACTTCTTAAAAAAAAAACCAGTATACTCCTGGTTTTAAATTTTTTTAAAATGCATATTTTTCATGCTTTGAAAATTAAATGTATTTATCAGAGCCAAAGACTTATTAAAATTTTACCTCTTTAGATCAGTTATATTTAGTGGAAGATAAGCTGATAAAGAATAATCTTCAAATTAGATAAAATTCTTTATCATAGATTTCAGCTTACTAATGAATTCAGTTAAGATGTTTCTTGCATAATCGATTTTCATATGATTACTTTCTTAGGTCAATTGGCATGATTTTGCTTTTTTTGACCCTGTGATGTATGAGAGTTTGCGGCAACTAATACTTGCTTCTCAGAGTTCAGATGCTGATGCTGTTTTCTCAGCGATGGATTTGGCATTTGCAATTGACCTGTGTAAAGAAGAGGGTGGAGGACAGGTAAAGCACATGTGTGGTTTTCTGATTCTGGCAGGAGAATTTGGTTAGTCTGTTGTGCTTGACATATAGAAAAACAATTTAGATAAATAGGGACCAAGAAAGAGACACACACACACACACACAGAGAAAAGATACAGTAGGAGATGGAGAGAAAGAGATGAATGGATGGAGAGTTAGTGAGACAGACTGAGAGGTCTAAGAGTTTATAGTTACTTAGGCCTAGAATGTTTGCATCCCTTAGATACTTGTCAGATACAGAATTGTCTTTAGATTTAAAATTTTTAGGAAATTGTTTTATGAACTGTGAACTTATTACTGCTTTGACAAAATTGCTTTTAAACAGCACTGCTAAATTTTTCACAGGTGGAACTTATTCCTAATGGTGTAAATATACCAGTCACTCCTCAGAACGTGTATGAGTATGTGCGGAAGTATGCTGAACACAGAATGTTGGTAGTTGCGGAACAGCCATTACATGTAAGTGTTTTCTGGAAAATGTTACTTGATCTGATGAGGCTATGTGTGTCTTCTGTGTTTTAAACTAGCTTACAGTGTATTCAGCTTGCTTATAAAAGGTCAAAAATTTTAAACCAAAATGAATTTACAAAAAATGTAAATTACACATGAATCCAGACCTTTCTTTTGGGTAAAACTACTTGGAAAAACCATGTAATCATCCGAAAGTAGATTTGATAAGGATGCTTTGTGGGACTGAAGTGACTACTGTTTTGGGGGTCCTGCAACCACCCATACCTCTGGTGACTCACTAGAAGGACTCCTAGGACTTGGAGGCAGTTGTACTCATCGGTATGGTTTATTATAGCAAAAGGACTCTCACAAGGGGAAAAAAGTACATCAGACAGAGTCTGGAGGAATCCAGATACAGGCTCCAAAGTTCTCTCTCTGGGGGCATGAGTTGTCACAAAGAACATACGTCTTCCTCCAGCAGTGAATTACAGCAATGCATGTGCAGTGTTTGTGTTTAGGGAAGCCTGCTGAAGAGTCACAGTGCCCAGGGTTTTTATTGAAGGCCAGTCCTGTAAGCAGTTCAGACCCTCAGAGGAAAAACACATGTTCATCATAAATCACCTTCTTTGCACAAATAATCTAGGCAAGCTGGTACAGCAGGGTTTATTGTCCCAGGCATTCAAAATAGCCACATCAGTTAGTAATGTAAGGAAAATTCTAAAAACCAAGGACCATTCCTCCAATCAGGCTCTTCTAAAGAGCAACATCAGGCCTGCTCTTTCTCCTATTGAAGAATGTTTATGAAGTGTTTCTGATCCCTGTGCTGGGAATAATTGTGTGGGCTCTGGAATCATACTGTCAGGGTTCAAATCATGGCTGCAGCCCCCTCTAGCTGTATGACATTAGCAAACTACTTAACTATTTTGTGCCTTGGTTCCCTCCTCTGCAAAATGAGGATAGGATTAAATGAATATGTAAGGTGCTTAGAACAGTTCTTGGCACATGGTAACTTCTCAGTAAGCTTCTAGATTTTGGGTTTGTGTCAGGGATGTTTGTTTTTGTCATTATCATACTCTTCCTAGGATGTTGACAGGATAGCACATTTGACAGATTGAAGCTATTCTTAATGACTAGCCTGTTTGCTATTAACATAATTTAAAAAATTATTTTTGTTAACTCCTGATATGTATCACTTTTGAACCTGTAGCCCTTTTTTCCCTCTGCCACTCTTTTGAATCTGTTAATAAGAAACTCAGAACATAGAACTTAATTTTTTAGTATTATTTAGAATTATTTAATATTCTTAGGCTGCTAAAATTAGATGTTGGACTTTAACAATAATAAATGCTATGTAGAAAATAAAGTACTGATAGTAATAAACAGGTTATTTTTGAAATCCTCTAGGCAATGAGGAAAGGTCTGCTGGATGTGCTTCCAAAAAATTCATTAGAAGACTTGACAGCAGAAGATTTTAGGCTTTTGGTAAATGGCTGTGGTGAAGTTAATGTGCAAATGCTGATCAGTTTCACCTCTTTCAATGATGAATCAGGTATGAAATTTTTTTAATGTTTATTTAAGGAATAAACTACATAGATAATTTGGTCAGTTTTCTGAGTTTCTGGTTCTTACATATTTACAGGAGCTTAGGAAATGCTGTATTACTCAGGTGTTTTTATATATATATTTTAAGATATGTTTGAACTATGATAGTATTAGGTCATTCTTAATTCTTTTATTGTTTAATTTTTCTAGGTTTTAACAAATGCATGGTTTAGTATGATACAAGTAAAAATTCCTGGTGAGCAACTGTGTGAAAAGGACTTTTATATACTATTAATAATTAAGAAAAAATAATCCATGTGACAGTTCTGTTGGCCTTTCCCTATTCATGTTCCTTAAACTCTAATTAAAGAATTTGACTACATGATGTTTGCTTTGTAGAACCGGATCCAAAGCACACTTAGAAAGACATCAGAGCACACAAACACATGGAGAATCTAGAAAGAATAACAAGAGGTAGTGATAATCCTAGAGTAACATTCATCTTTAGTGCTTGATTTGTTGCAACCCTTCCTTTTCAAGTCCCGTATTCTAGGAATAGACTTTTTAGCTGTGACTACACAATAAAACACTGGAAGCTCCAAGAAATTCCTGAGAGGACCATTATAACTCTAGTACAAGATTATTGCATACATGAAGATACCAGTTTTTTCCCCTTTACTTTTCATACTTTGCAAACAGCTTCAGCCAAATTATAGTAAGTTAAATTTGGATAAATTTTCTTGTTTTTCCCTCATGCTTGGCAACGTATAGATAGATCATTGCGTAGTAGTTTTTGTGCCACTTATTAATATAATTTTCAATACTTGTGAGATAAGAACTTGGCTTATTTACAAACCAGAAACCTAGAAGCGGGAAAAAAATACCTAAAGACACTCCCAAGTATGATCCTCAGATCATCAGCATCAGCATCATCTGGAAGCTTTTTAGAAATGCAGAATCTCTGGTTCCTTTCCCCTTTCTTGCCCCATACCTAGTGAATGAGAGTCTGCATTTTAAAAAGATCTCTATCCAAGGCTTTACAACTGATATAGTATATTTATTGAATTTATATTCATTTGTAGGAGAAAATGCTGAGAAGCTCTTGCAGTTCAAGCGTTGGTTCTGGTCAATTGTAGAGAAGATGAGCATGACAGAACGACAAGATCTTGTAAGTTAAGTTTCACAAGATTTGTAGAAGAAAATGTAAAAACCTTAAATACTATGTATGACGGCATTTTGTTTTCAATTTGTAATGGTTGGTCATTTTAATTTGGCTAAGAAAATTATTGAAGGTCAGAAATAAAAGGCAGTTTTGTTTCTCTACTCTAGAACAGAAGTATGAGTAAAACTGTAAGCAGAGTGAAATACATCTTAGCTATTAAAATGCCATCCTTAGTCCCAGAAGATAATACCAGCTTATTGTTGAGACATGTTTTTTCCCCTGTAGTGCTTATATTGTACATCCTTAATCTTTTTGCCTTTTTTGTACATCCTTAATCTTTTTGCCTAGCAAATCTTTGCAAAATTTTTGAATAGTATCTTAATTGCTCTGTATACTATGAATAGAATAGCTTAATTATGAGTACTACATCTCTGATTTTAATCTTACTTCTTATTATTAACTTAGAATCATAAATTAGATGATATAAACTTTGATTATATTGAAAAGTCTGTCAAGTCTGTGGAACCTATGTCCAACCTTGAGTATATCCAAGTCAACCTGTCCATTAACCTTGAAAGGCAGTCTAGACTTTCCTGTAGAAATTTGAGGGACATTCCTTACCCAGAAAATCTCACGAGATCCTTTCTATTCATATTCCTCATAGTTCCCTGTGACATTTCCCCTGTTGATGCAGCCTTAGTTCTCAATATTCTAAACCAGACCTCTTATGGAATGTTTAAAAATGATCCAATTTCTAGATATATCCCCCAGTTTCATTTGAGAGGGAGAAATAAGTTACTTGTGCATGAAAGCACAAAACTTGCTGTTTCCAATTTACCTGTAATTCAGGCAGTAACTTATTTTTTTTTGTGGGGAAGGGGTCGTGCATTTAGCATTCCTTCATCTTGACATGGCCCCAAGAGCCTTCCAGTATTTCTCCACTATAGCAAGACAGGTTGTCCAGCAGTCCTAGCTGTCAGCTGGGTTTTGTTCTTGGCTTAGCCATATGGTAGTTTCCTAGGTTGCTCCCTAGGTTGATTCCATATAATTCCATGTACTTTGACTTTCCTGATCTTGTGGACCAACCCCAAAGTCCCTACTAATGCTAATACCGTATCTGTCCCTGTTGGCTTTAGGAGTACCTGATAACGTATTAGGGTTCTTGAGTCAATCTTTGGATTCAGAGCAAAACCAATACATCCTCAGTGCAGTCGGTCAAGTTAAGTCTCACTGCATTTCTGCCTTCTACTGGAAGAGAAAGCTGTTAACTATTCAGTCTTTTATGAGAGAGAATTTCCCTCTGTAGGGGCCTCAAAATGTCTTAGCAGTAGCTTTAATTTGTGAGCTTTACTCTTTAAACTCCTGTTATACCAAGGTGTCTTTTACCTCCTCCTCTTCCCCTTCCCCTTTTGGGAGGTTATCCTTCACATATTGTTGGGTTTTTCCTTATGTGTCTCAAGGACAGAATATAACAGCGTTTCCTAAACTGTTTTCCCTTGAATTATTAGTCCCAGGATTGTGGGGTAAGACTACATAGTTTATTTCCCTCTTGGAGAGTCACAGGTCACTAGTAAAAGTTCTGAGAAGTCCTCTGGTATTTATTTCTCTTCCTCTAACTAACTTCTTGGAGGTCCAGCGATGTAGTCATCTGTCTGGTTAATCATATTTATCCTTGGAGAAACACTTTAAGTTTGTTTTTTAAGATGAGTAGATTGGGCCAGCTTTACCTCTACAGTACCTTCCAGCTCTTTTATAGTTCTTTGAAGATTTTGGAGACCCTGACACAGAGGTTGTTTTTCCTGCCTCCTTCTATAGAATTCTAGATGAGATTTCTCACAAAACTATGCTTCAGGAAATAGTTTAGGTTTCCTAGTCATTCTGGGATAATGAATATATTTTGCCTGTTTAGTTGTACACTATAAATGCAAGATTTTAAAAGCTTTACCTTAAGAGATAGGCACTCTCTGTCAGTGAGGAATGGTACGTATTAATGAAAATATTTCAGGAAAGTATATCTTTGGTTATCATATTTAAAGAAAAAGTAATTTATGGTATATTACACAAATTAGATGCATTTTAAAACTCAATGTTGGGACTTCCCTGGCAGTCCAGTGGTTAAGATTTTGCCTTCCAGTGTGCGGGGTGCGGATTCGATCCCTGGTCGGGGAGCTAAGATCCCACATACCTCGGGGCCAAAAAACCAAAACATAAAGCAGAAGCAATAATGTAACAAATTCAATAAAGACTTTAAAAATGGTCCACATCCCCCACCACCACCAAAAAAAAGAAATCTAAAAAAAACCCCAGATATGTTAACATGGCTTATTGCATGGATTTTGATGTACAGTAGATGCTGTCGAACACTTAATTACTATCATAAAATTATGTATCACAATGGACCACTGAAAATACTGGGGTTTTTTTTTTTTGTTTTTTTTTTTTGCGGTATGTGGGCCTCTCACTGCTGTGGCCTCTCCCGTGGCGGAGCGCAGGCTCAGCGGCCGTGGCTCATGGGCCCAGCCGCTCCGCGGCATGTGGGATCTTCCTAGACCAGGGCACGAACCCATGTCCCCTGCATCGGCAGGCGGACTCTCAACCACTGTGCCACCAGGGAAGCCCCTGGGTTGTTTTGTTAGTAGATAAAATACAAAATAACTTAGATAACCTCTGTGAATCTTGAACCTTTTTTGGAGACCTTGTACCTTATTCTCACTAAGGGATACTCTGTGGAACTTAGCAACTGGAAAGGCCCTTAGAGAGCATTTAGTCCAATAGCCTCATGTTACAGATGAGAAACTGAGGCAATGAAACATAGTCACTTTTCTACATACCTGACATTTTTTTCTCTTCTGACCCTGAACCTTTCCTTTTTAATACAAGAAATAAATGTAAAACCCAGTTCAAAATAATAAAAGTAGGTTTTAACACAAGAATGGGGCTCTATGTATATATTGCCAGAGTTAAGGGTTGAATGTTAATCTTTTAAAAGCCAAACTTGTAATTATTATACTCCTGTTTAGGTTTACTTTTGGACATCAAGTCCATCATTACCAGCCAGTGAAGAAGGATTTCAGCCTATGCCCTCCATCACAATAAGACCACCAGATGACCAACATCTTCCTACTGCAAATACTTGCATTTCTCGACTTTACGTCCCACTCTATTCCTCTAAACAGATTCTCAAACAGAAATTGCTACTCGCCATTAAGACCAAGAATTTTGGTTTTGTGTAGAGTATAAAAAGTGTGTACTGCTGTGTAATATTACTAGCTTATTTTGTAGATTTTTTTCCATTTGTCTATAAAAGTTTATGAAAGTTAATGCTGTCACACCCTGTGGTGGTACCTTAAAGAGATTAAATGCAAACATTCCTTGCTGAGTTTGTAGCTTAAAGGCCTGAGGAGCACTAGCAACATTTCACTGTAATGGTTTGCTAGTCAGCAACTTCTGGGTCTAACCCCAGCCAAAGATGACAGCAGAACAACATAATTTACACTGTGATTTATCTTTTTGCTGAGGGGAAAAAATGTAAAATGTTCTGAAAATTCACTGCTGCCTTTGTGGAAAGTGTTTCAGCAAAGGTTCTTGTATAGAGGGAATAGGGAATTTCAAAATAAAAAATTAAGTATGTTCTGTGTTTTCATTTTAACTTTTTTTATGGTGTTTAATTTGTGGTTGGCTGCAATTGTGTATCATGTATATGGAACTTGTAAAAAAAAAAGTTCTGAACATTCAGATCTTAGAGATGAAATCACTTTTACCTATAAAAACCACTTTTATTGCGGTTTGACTGCATTGAGCTCTAGGATATTAAATGATATCACTAATATTTTGCATGTAATTTGTTCATTTGAGTGAGGGCACTTTTTTGTACATATGATGGGGGCCAATGCACAATACTTTATCACAATCAACTTTTTTCCTTTGTATCCCTATTTCAATGAGCAGTCAAGTCAGGTGTACTGCACTTCAGTTCTAACTAGACATTTGTACTAAGGCATTTCAGTTATGTAAACTCAGCCTGGGCACTTTCTGATAACTGTAAAATGTTTTATAAGATCATGATTATTGAAGATAAATTTTGGAAAATTTTAAATGTTCGTGAGCAGCTTAACTACTTTTGTATCTAGCCTTTTTTAAGTATCTTGTTACATTTACTTTTTTAAATAAAGAAATTACAGAAGAAATGTCAAGTAATACTGAAGAAACAGTTTTTATTTATGTAGTTGTACATTTTTAAACTAAGGACAATATACTGACACGGTTATGTGCATAAAAATTTTGATTTAAAGAACTGAATGTACACATGGACTATAAGAAACAGAAGAAAATCAGTCCACATTTTACAGTTAGCAGAGAATCCTGAATGGCACTGGCCAGGCCACTTTTTCTTTTTACAAATGGGGGGAAGTAAAGTGAGCCTTACTTGGCATAGGAAGTTACTTCACTTATATTTGATAACTAAGTGAGAGGTATTAATTATGTAGCTTAGGACCATTATCTCTGAATTCTTGTGGTTTTAGTAGCTTTATTCAATGGCATAATAAGGAACACTGTTTTCTTCACCATGTCTTCAGTAAAGTGACTTAAACCAGTCACTTTACATATTGAAAATGAGGAGAGAAATTCTCTGGAGTCTTTCCTACTTTTCATCTCCTTTATAGGACTCCTGGCCTTTGGGATGTTTTTCACGTTCAAAGGCACTATGCTTTATTTTATATATATATATATATATATATATATATATATATATATATATATGTTATATATATATATAACTTCCTTCAGAAGACTGAACCATGTGATATTTTCAGCCCTGCTGACACAATAAATATTAAAAACTAAAGTGACAGTAGTAAAATTCATTATATTACTTAAAACATACACAACGTAAGATGTATGAGATGTGTAAATTAACCAAAGGTTACTTTACAAAATGAGACATTGGTTTTTATGTCTAAATGCTATTTCTGAATAAATGAAATAGTAATTAGAGTAAGAGCTGATTTTCATCGATGTGTCTGAAAGAGAGAAAAACTGTATGCACATGACGGAATTGATACAATATTAAATGAAAACAAACTAGATATGATTAGGACATTTGAAACCCTAATTGTGAACTTATTTTTAATAGTTATTGAAAGAATGAAAGTATTTAAAATAATGCACAATGTCTTAAAGTCTTCCTAAATCAAAATTTTGGTTAAAATGCTTTTAGAAATATTAAAAGCAGAGGTTTTTTTTTTTAAAGTAAAGCATAAAATGGTTCTAAATGTAAAATAAAGTCATGTAAAATAAAGTTCTCTTTTGGTCTTGTTTAGTGATTAAATCTAATGGACTTGAAAACAAATTTAGGAATAGAAGACCAAGAATGAACTTTACTGAAGGTTTTCAAAGTTTTGCTACTTTTATTTCTTTCCCCTGAATTATCTGAATATCAAGACTACCCAGTATAAATGGCTTCCTGGGGCATACTTGAGAGGATTTTTAAATAGCATAATTTCACTATTTAGTACTTGCTCCTGAAGATACGATTTCTCTCTTAAATATATTATTTTTGTGTGTTTAGAGGTAGTCAGCAATATCTAGGTCTAAACTCAAGCTGAGATCTTCCCTAGAGGCAGTACTTATGCTTCTGAATGTGATTCTTTTGTGCTTGTTAATAGAGATTCCTAAGCTTTGCTCATCCTCTCAATCACATTCTGATTCAGTAACTCATAAGTAGAGAACAGAAATCTTTATTCTTAACAGCATCCCAGGTGATTTCTGAAACACTGCCCAAAGAGCATTCCTTTTTTTCATGAATATAAAGCCCCCTCTTGGTAAACGCCCCAGAGCCAAACCTTTCCTTCTTAAAACCTATGGGAAGGTAATTCTGTTAATCATCTGCTCCTGGATTAGGTTCTTCCTCCTGTGCCTGGGTAGTGATTGAAAATATTTTCAATGTTTACATTAACCTAAGTAGGTAGGTAAGAACATAGAGATTAATTCTTCTCTAAACATCATTTGATTAATGTAGAAATGTATTTTAAATGTGACGTGTTTACTTATTTCAAAATACCTTGGATTAAATATAAGCAAAGAATCTTCTGTTACCTCCTGAGATTCAAAAAAAATTACTGGATTGTTATCACTGCAAACATGAAGTTTCTCTTAATTTTATTATTTACTATGTGTTAGGCAGTTTGTTAAGTGCTTTACTGTATTTCATTTTATCCTGAGATAGGCACTATTACCATCCTCACAGATAGGAAACTCGACACATTAAAACTTTTGCTCAAGGTTACACAGCTGGTAAGTGCTGAAGTGAGATGTCTCCAGGCATCCTGGAGCTTGCATTCCTGAACATTGGGCTACACTATTTTGTGGAAGATACGATTATAATTGAGTTGGTTATTAAAGGTCCTGAGCACCCAATTCCAGTATGTAGGGGTGTGTGTATGGAGGGAGGTTCCCCCATACCACCAAGCAATGCACAGTTCAACTCAATTCTGACACTATCTACCTGGAGATAGCATCAGATTCCACAGGTAAAGGGCTCAGTCCCACAAGACCCGCCCTCCACTTAAGAAGCCAATTGCAAGCCCAAGTTGTTAACTATACTTCTGACTGGCTATATAAATCAGAGGTTCCCATGACTCTCCTTGGGTTTGATTAATTTGCTGAAGCGGCTCACAGAACTCGAACATTTTACTTATTAGGTCACTGGTTTATTATAAAAGGATGTAACTCAGGAACAGCCAGATGGAAGATAAACACTGGGCAAAGCATGGGGAAAGGGTGTGGAGCTTCCATGTCCTCTCCCCACATCTCCACGTGTTCACCAACGCTGAAGCTCTCTGAACCCTGCCTATCTGGGTTTTTATGGAGGCCTCATGTCACAGGTATGATTGATTAAATCATTGACCACTGGTGATTGATTCAACCTCCAGTCCCTCTCCCTGCATAGAGGTCGGGGGTGGGACTGAAAGTTCCAACCCAGTCAAGGTTGGTTCCCCTGGCAACCAGCCCCCATCCTTATGAGTGGTCCAAAAGTCACCTCATTAACATAACAAAAGCAACATTGTTCTCATCACTTAGAAAATTCTGAGGGTTTGGGGAGCTCTGCACCAGAAACAGGGATAAAGACCAAATATGTACTGCTTATTATAAATCACAGTATCAGTCATAGAATAATGAAATACTCCAATGAGAGTCTGGCTGATTTATGAAAAGGCAGAGTGATTCATATAGTTTTTGCTAAAGATTTCTAAGAAAAACTTTTGTCTTTTAGTAACTTCCCCTGAGGATAATAAGAACTCTGAAGATCTGTGAATTTTCTAAAATCAACCATGGTACCTACTTTTAAGTCTTAAAAAATGAAAAGCACCATACATAATGAAAAACTAATTTCTTGTTTGCAAGTTTTCTCATGAGTTGAAACGAGCTGCTTTCTCTAAAATAGTAAATGTCTTTCATGGGTAAAATAATTTTCTGAATCTTTTTCAGAATGTATTTTTGATTATTTCTAGTTGCTGAAGTGGATTCTTCGAATCAATAGTTTGTATTTTTACGTAGTGCATGTAGGTACATGCAGGAACTCTTCGGGAAAAAGAGCAGGCTGTGTATTTCTGTTTGAAATGCTTTCTTCAAGGGGAAGATGAAATTTGACTTTATGAAGATTAAATGCACTGTCTATTGCAAAATTATGGCATAGTTCTGATTACATTTGAGTATTACGAATTAGCCCTAGGAAAGTAACTTTGTAAACAAAGTGTCAAGCTCTCAGGTAAAAATTTTCAGATTGTGTAATGAAATCATAAGGTACTGTTTACTGCTTATAGAAATGGAAGGCTTATGTGATCATTTTTTACACATTTATTTAGTACCTTTAAATAACAAATACCTATATTTGTGTTATGTTTCATCAAGAACTCTGCCCACCTAAAAACCATAAGAATCCTCTCAATTACCAAGAAATGGATTGGGGTGGGGAAGAGTGAGTAAAAATAGTGATAACAGCTGTGTCAAAAAACAGGCACCAAAATCTAAGTACAATAATGAAAGCAGAGGCTTTGATTCCTAGAATGTTTGATCATTGGGTTTCTGCTTCAGGACAGATTAGAAATGGCAAATTAGGATCAAGGAAGCTAGCAAACATTCAAAAAGTAGAATGGAGCCATTTAATGTAGAAACATTTGGTAGTACCAGGTCTGAAAATCTGAATACTGCAAACAATGTATCTGCTACACAGATGACATGGCAGGAGACCCATCCAATTCAAAAACAGCACCCAAGACTAACATTTATCAATACTTCAGCTCAGGATAACTATTCATTTCACTAAAAATGTCTGTATACACTGGAAAAAGGCAGAGAAGCATGCATTTTGTTTTAAAAGATACAAAGTTGGTAAGGTTTAGGATGTCAAATGAAATTCTGTAACCTGAAATACAGGGCCTGGAACAAAGTAAGCACTCATATATGTGTTGAATGAAAGAAATAATTTATTCCTTAAAGGCTTCTAATAGATAAGGAACTACTGTATTATTTACAATTAGTGAGGTAGTAAAGCAAGATAGAGAAAAGCTTGTCTTGGATAGGTATGTAAGTTTTCTTGATCATATGAACTTTCTGGAAGCATCTTAAAGATTGTAAAACAGATTCTATTAATTTTTAAATAAAATTTTAGCAGAACTATCTTGGAACATTAAATAAGGGAGGCAAAAACTTACTGATATTATTTCAAGTTACAGCAGCTGAAGGTTTAAGTGATTTGGGAAAGTGAAGGAGGAGAACCAAGATTTTCATACAATTTTTGTCATTGTGCACTTTTCCGCTACCACAATGCCTTAGACTTCTGAAAGCTCATGAGAATAACAAAGAACTCCTAGCCATTGCTTTCCTACAGCTATGACTTTACCTTTAAAGCTTCAGAGGCACAGGTGCAATTCCCACCATTCTTGGTCCATGCATTATCTGAAACTAGTTCACTGGCTTGTTGTCTAACTTCTCCAGTGACCTCAAGAGCAGAGACCATCAGTAACTATCCTTGTTTACTTCTTTTAAACCCAGTGCTTAGAATGGTGCCTGGCTCAAATATAATTTATGAATCAATAAATTATCTAGGAGGAGAAGATGGCGGAAGAGTTAAGACGCGGAGATCACCTTCCTCCCCACAGATACACCAGAAATGCATCTACACGTAGAACAACTCCCACAGAACACCTACTGAATGCTGGCAGATGACCTCACACCTCCGGAAAAAAGGCAAGAAACTCCCCACATACCTGGGTAGGGCAAAAGGAAAAAAAAAAGAACAGAGACAAGGGAATAGGGATGGGACCGGCACCAGTGGGAGGGAGCTGTAAAGGAGGAAAGGTTTCCACACACTGGGAAGCCCCTTCGCGGGCGGAGACTGCGGGTGGCGGAGAGCGGAGCTTCGGGGCTGCGGAGGAGAGCACAGCAGCAGGGTGCAGAGGGCAAAGCGGGGAGACTGCCGCACAGAGGATCGGTGCCGACCGGCACTCACCAGCCCGAGAGGCTTGTCTGCTCACCCGCCGGGGTGGGCGGGGCTGAGAGCTGAGGCTTGGGCTTTGATCAGAGCGCAGGGAGAGAACTGGGATTGTCGGCGTAAACACAGCCTGAAGGGGTTAGTGCACCACGGCTAGCCGGGAGGGAGGCAGGGAAAAGGTCTGGAGGTGCCGAAGAGGCAAAAGACTTTTTCTTCCCTCTTTGTTTCCTGGTGTGCGAGGAGAGGGGATTAAGAGCTCTGCTTAAAGGAACTCCAGAGACGGGCGCGAGCCGCGGCGGACCCCAGAGATGGGTGGGAGACGCTAAGGCTGCTGCTGCCGCGACCAAGGGGCCTGTGTGTGAGCACAGGTCACTATCCACACCCCTCTTCCGGGAAGCCTGTGCAGCCCGCCACAGCCAGGTTCCCGGGATCCAGGGATAACTTCCCCGGGAGAACTCAAGGCGGGCCTCGGGCTGGTGCAACGTCATGCCGGCCTCTGCCGCCGCAGGCTCGCCCCGCACTCCGCGCCCCTCCCTCCCCCCGGCCTGAGTGAGCCAGAGCCCCCGAATCAGCGGCTCCTTTAACCCTGTCCTGTCTCGGTGAAAAACAGACGCCCTCCAGTGACCTACACGCAGAGGTGGGACCAAATCTAAAGCTGAGCCCCTGGGAGCTGTGAGAACAAAGAAGTGAAAGGGGAATCTCTCCCAGCAGCCTCAGAAGCAGTGGATTAAACCTCCACAATCAACTTGATGTACCCTGCATCTGTGGAACACCTGAATAGACAATGAATCACCCCAAATTGAGGAGGTGGACTTTGAGAGCAAGATTTATGATTTTTTCCCCCTTTTCGTCTTTTTGTGAGTGTGTATGTGTATGCTTCTGTGTGAGATTTTGTCTGTATAGCTTTGCTTCCACCATTTGTCCTAGGGTTCTATCCATCCGTTTTTTTAAACTTTTTTCTTAATAATTAATTTTAATAACTTTATATTACTTTATCTTTCTTTCTTTCCTTCCTTCCTTCCCTCCCTCAGACAACGAATCATCCCAAAATTGAGGAGGTGGAATTTGAGAGCAAGATTTATGATTTTTTAGAAAACTTTTCCTCTTTTTATGAGTGTGTATGTGTACACTTCTGTGTGAGATTTTGTCTATACAGCTTTGCTTCCACCATTTGTCCTAAGGTTCTATCCATTTTTGTTTTTAATTTTTTTCTTAATATTTTTTAATTTAATAACTTTATTATATTTTACTTTATCTTCTTTCCTTTTTCCTTCCTTCCCTCCGTCCTTCCTTCCTCCCACCGTCCCTCCTTCGCTCCCCCCTCCTTTCTTTCTTTCTTTCCTTCTTTCATTCTTCCTTCCTATCTTCCTTCCTTCCTTCTTCTACTAATTCCTTCTCTCTACTTTTTCTGCTTTTATTCTGAGCTGTGTGGATGAAAGGCTCTTGGTGCTGCAGCCAGGAGTCAGTGCTGTGCCTCTGAGATGGGAGACCCAACTTCAGGACACTGGTCAACAAGAGACCTCCCAGCTCCACATAATATCAAGAGGCGAAAATCTCCCAGAGATCTCCATCTCAACACGAGCATTAGCCACTGGGGACAGACATCAACAACAATGGGAACTACGAACCTGCAGCCTGCAAAAAGGAGACCCCAAACACAGATAAGCAAAATGAGAAGACAAAAAAACACACAGCAGATGAAGGAGCAAGATAAAAACCTACCAGACCTAACAAACGAAGAGGAAATAGGCAGTCTACCTGAAAAAGAATTCAGAATAATGATAGTAAAGATGATCCAAAATCTTGGAAATACATTAGACAAAATGCAAGAAACATTTAACAAGGACCTAGAAGAACTAAAGATGAAATAAACAACAATGAACAACACAATAAATGAAATGAAAAATACTCTAGATGGGATCAATAGCAGAATAACTGAGACAGAAGAACGGATAAGTGACCTGGAAGATAAAATAGTGGAAATAACTACTGCAGAGCAGAATAAAGAAAAAAGAATGAAAAGAACTGAGGACAGTCTCAGAGACCTCTGGGACAACATTAAACGCACCAACATTCGAATTATAGGGGTTGCAACAGAAGAAGAGAAAAAGAAAGGGACTGAGAAAATATTTGAAGAGATTATAGTTGAAAACTTCCCTAATATGGGGAAGGAAATAGTTAATCAAGTCCAGGAAGCACAGAAAGTCCCATAAAGAATAAATACAAGGAGAAATACGCCAAGACACATATTAATCAAACTGTCAAAAATTAAATACAAAGAAAGCATATTAAAAGCAGCAAGGGAAAAACAACAAATAACACACAAGGGAATCCCCATAAGGTTAACAGCTGATCTTTCAGCAGAAACTCTGCAAGCCAGAAGGGACTGGCAGGACATACTGAAAGTGATGAAAGAGAAAAACCTGCAACCAAGATTACTCTACCCAGCAAGGATCTCATTCAGATTTAATGGAGAAATTAAAACCTTTACAGACAAGCAAAAGCTGAGAGAGTTCAGCACCACAAAACCAGCATTACAACAAATGCTAAAGGAATTTCTCTAGGCAAGAAACCCAAGAGAAGGAAAAGACCTATATTAACAAACCCAAAACAATTTAGAAAATGGGAATAGGAACATACATATCGATAATTACCTTAAATGTAAATGGACTAAATGCTCCCACCAAAAGACACAGATTGGCTGAATGGATACAAACAAGACCCATATATATGCTGTCTACAAGAGACCCACTTCACACCTAGAGACACATACAGAGTGAAAGTAAGGGGATGGAAAAAGATACTTCATGCAAATGGAAATCAGAAGAAAGCTGGAGTAGCAATTCTCATATCAGACAAAATAGACTTTAAAATAAAGACTATTACAAGAGAAAAAGAAGGAAACTACATAATGATCAAGGAATCAATCCAAGAAGAAGATATAACAATTGTAAATATTTATGCACCCAACATAGGAGCACCTCAATACATAAGGCAAATACTAACAACCATAAAAGGGGAAATCGACAGTAACACATTCATAGTAGGGGACTTTAACACCCCACTTTCACCAATGGACAGATCATCCAAAATGAAAATAAATAAGGAAACACGAGGTTTAAATGATACATTAAACAAGATGGACTTAATTGATATTTATAGGACATTCCATCCAAAAACAACAGAATACACATTCTTCTCAAGTGCTCATGGAACATTCTCTAGGATAGATTGTATCTAGGGTCACTAATCAAGCCTTGGTAAATTTAAGAAAATTGAAATTCTATCAAGTATCTTTTCCGACCACAACGCCATAAGAATACATATCAATGACAGGAAAAGATCTGTATAAAATACAAACACATGGAGGCTAAACAATACATTACTTAATAACGAAGTGATCACTGAAGAAATCAAAGAGGAAATTAAAAAATACCTAGAAACAAATGACAATGGAGACACGACGACCCAAAACCTATGGGATGCAGCAAAAGCAGTTCTAAGAGGGAAGTTTATAGCAATACAAGCCCACCTTAAGAAACAGGAAACATCTCGAATAAACAACCTAACCTTGCACCTATAGCAATTAGAGAAAGAAGAACAAAAAAACCCCAAAGTTAGCAGAAAGAAAGAAATCATAAAAATCAGATTAAAAATAAATGAAAAAGAAATGAAGGAAACAATAGCAAAGATCAATAAAACTAAAAGCTGGTTCTTTGAGAAGATAAACAAAATAGATAAACCATTAGCCAGACTCATCAAGAAAAAAGGGAGAGGACTCAAATCAATAGAATTAGAAATGAAAAAGGAACAGTAACAACTGACACTGCAGAAATACAAAAGATCATGAGAGATTACTACAAGCAACTCTATGCCAATAAAATGGACAACCTGGAAAAAATGGACAAATTCTTAGAAATGCACAACCTGCCAAGACTGAATCAGGAAGAAATAGAAAATAGGAACAGACCAATCACAAGCACTGAAATTGAAACTGTGATTAAAAATCTTCCAGCAAACAAAAGCCCAGGACCAGATGGCTTCACAGGCGAATTCTATCAAACATTTAGAGAAGAGCTAACACCTATCCTTCTCAAACTCTTCCCAAATATAGCACAGGGAGGAAAACTCCCAAATTCATTCTATGAGGCCACCATCACCTTGATACCAAAACCAGACAAGGATGTCACAAAGAAAGAAAACTACAGGCCAATATCACTGATGAACATACATGCAAAAATCCTCAACAAAATACTAGCAAACAGAATCCAAAGGCACATTAGAAGGAGCATACACTATGATCAAGTGGGGTTTATTCCAGGAATGCAAGGATTCTTCAACATACGCAAATCAATCAATGTGATAAAGCATATTAACAAATTGAAGGAGAAAAACCATATGATCATCTCAATAGATGCAGAGAAAGCTTTCGAAAAAATTCAACACCCATTTATGATAAAAACCCTCCAGAAAGTAGGCACAGAGGGAACTTTCCTCAACATAATAAAGACCATATATGAAAAACCCACAGCCAACATCATCCTCAATGGTGAAAAACTGAAACCATTTCCACTAAGATCAGGAACAAGACAAGGTTGCCCAATCTCACCACTCTTACCACTCTTATTCAATATAGTTTTGGAAGTTTTAGCCACAGCAATCAGAGAAGAAAAGGAAATAAAAGGAATCCAAATCGGAAAAGCAGAAGTAAAGCTGTCACTGTTTGCAGATGACATGATACTATACAGAGAGAATCCTAAAGATGCTACCAGAAAACTACTAGAGCTAATCAATGAATTTGGTAAATGTGCAGGCTACAAAATTAATGCACAGAAATCTCTGGCATTCCTATACGCTAATGATGAAAAATCTGAAAGTGAAATCAAGAAAACACTCCCATTTACCATTGCAACAAAAAGAATAAAATATCTAGGAATAACCTACATAAGGAGACAAAAGACCTGTATGCAGAAAATTATAAGACACTGATGAAAGAAATTAATGATACAAATAGATGGAGAGATAAACCATATTCTTGGATCGGAAGAATCAACATTGTGAAAATGACTCTACTACCCAAAGCAATCTACAGATTCAATGCAATCCCTATCAAACTACCACTGGCATTTTTCACAGAACTAGAACAAAAATTTTCACAATTTGTATGGAAACACAAAAGACCCCGAATAGCCAAAGCAATCTTGAGAAACAAAAATGGAGCTGGAGGAATCAGGCTCCCTGACTTCAGACTATACTACAAAGCTACAGTAATCAAGACAGTATGGTACTGGCACAAAAACAGAAAGATAGATCAATGGAACAGGATAGAAAGCCCAGAGATAAACCCATGCACATATGGTCACCTTATCTTTGATAAAGGAGACAGGAATGTACAGTGGAGAAATGACAGCCTCTTCAATAAGTGGTGTTGGGAATACTGGACAGGTACATATAAAAGGATGAGATTAGAACACTCCCTAGCACCACACACAAAAATAAGCTCAAAATGGATTAAAGACCTAAACATAAGGCCAGAAACTATCAAACTCTTAGAGGAAAACATGGGCAGAACACTCTATGACATAAATCACAGCAAGATCCTTTTTGACCCACCTCCTAGAGAAATAGAAATAAAAACAAAAATAAACAAATGGGACCTAATGAAACTGAAAAGCTTTTGCACAGCAAAGGAAACCATAAACAAGACCAAAAGACAACCCTCAGAATGGGACAAAATATTTGCAAATGAAGCAACTGACAAAGATTAATCTCCAAAATTTATAAGCAGCTCATGCAGCTCAATAACAGAAAATCAAACAACCCAATCCAAAAATGGGCAGAAGACCTAAACAGACATTTCTCCAAAGAAGATATACAGACGGCCAACAAACACATGAAAGAATGCTCAACATCATTAATCATTAGAGAAATGCAAATCAAAACTACAATGCGATATCATCTCACACCAGTCAGAATGGCCATCATCAAAAAATCTAGAAACGATACATGCTGGAGAGGGTGTGGAGAAAAGGGAACCCTCTTGCCCTGTTAATGGGAATGTAAACTGATACAGCCACTATGGAGAACAGTATGGAGGTTCCTTTAAAAACTACAACTAGAACTACCATATGACCCAGCAATCCCCCTACTGGGCATATACCCTGAGAAAACCATAATTCAAAAAGAGTCATATACCAAAATGTTCATTGCAGCTCTATTTACGATAGCCCAGAGATGGAGACAACCTAAGTGCCCATCATCGGGTGAATGGATAAAGAAGATGTGGCACATATATACAATGGAATATTACTCAGCCATAAAAAGAAACGAAATTGAGCTATTTGTAATGAGGTGGATAGACCTAGAGTCTGTTATACAGAGTGAAGTCAGTCAGACAGAGAAAGGCAAATACAGTATGCTAACACATATATATGGAATTTAAGAAAAAAAAATGTCATGGAGAACCTAGGGGTAAAACAGGAATAAAGACACAGACCTACTGGAGAACGGAGTTGAGGATATGGGGAGGGGGAAGAGTGAGCTGTGACAAAGCGAGACAGAGGCATGGACATATATACACTACCAAACTAAGGTAGATAGCTAGTGGGAAGAAGCCGCATAGCACAGGGATATCAGCACGGTGCTTTGTGACCGCCTGGAGGGGTGGGATAGGGAGGGTGGGAGGGAGGGAGACGCAAGAGGGAAGAGATATGGGAACATATGTATGTGTATGACTGATTTATTTTGTTATAAAGCAGAAACTAACACTCCATTGTAAAGCAATTATACCCCTATAAAGATGTTAAATAAATAAAATAAATTATCTAGTTCCCAAGTTGGAAACATGGAATCATACTCAACTTCTTCTTCACCCCTACATTCAAGTTAGCCATAAAGTCCTCTAATTATTAAACCCTAATCTCTCGAATTCACCTATTTCTCTCCAGGTCCTTGTCTAACTAAGTCACCATCATCTTGCCTACATCAACAGCCTACTAGCTGGTTTCTCTGTTGTTTTGCTCCACTTTGATATGTAGATGGAACAATCTTTCTAAAATGCATATTAATCCTGTCACTCACTCACTTGTTTAAAATATATTGATTTCCCATGGCCCTTAAGGTAAAGTCCAGGACTCCTTAACACAACAGATAAGACCCTTCACAGCCTTATCTCTACTTGGTCCGTTGTTATACTGAAAGACTTGCAGTCCCCTATGGGTATGTCCTCTGTCACCTTGAGGCCTGTACAGATATGATTGACCTTACTGCCCTCTCTTCATGGCCCCATCTTGGAATGGTTTATTCCTACTCATACTTCAAAATTCAGTTTAGCCACCTCTCCAAGAAGCTCTCCCTCCATCCTGACAAAGCTGGTTTAGATGCTCCTCCTTTGTACTCCCAGAATAGCATATGCTTGCTTGATTTCCCCCTCTAGTCTGTAAGGTCCTTAAGAGTAAGAATCATGGCTCACTTACCTGTGCCTCTCTAGTACCCAGTATGTTTATATCTATTAAATGAATGAATAAATGAATTTCAGTGACCAACTTTAATCCAGTTTAGGAAAATACTGTTGTAACCTCACTGTTGATTTTTATCATCACCTGGAGCTCTGCACCTCTGAAATTTTAAGTCATACTATGCTACTCTGTGACCAAAAAACTACTACTGTCCTTCCAGTGCTCTCACACTTATTATAATGAGTAAAAGAAAGCAGCCTTGCTTCCATTATTCTGTATTTAGCTTAGATATGGCAGCAACTTACCCTAAAATAGTTAAGGGAAGAAAAAGTTGTTTTGTACTTTGAAACCTAAAAAAAAAACCTGCATTGCTTGCCAATTCTTTTGAGACAAATGCTTTATTTTGGTGGATGTGCAGTATAGCTCAGTATGGCTTTGAGGGTGGCAGAGCTAGATCAGATCTATGGCTGAGCCAGTCACTTCTGGCCACATTACTACACACCTCCGGCTGGGTTTGTCATAGGCAACATGATCTCAACATACCTAAACCTGACATGAAAAATTTCCAACTAAACCTTCACTGGTGAAAGGCATTGCTAACTGCCTAATCTCTCTCTCTACTAGAAACTTGTAGGCATCCTAGAATCATCCCTCTAACATACACTCCGTATCTAATCACTGATCAAGTCATCTTGAGTGTACTTACTTAACTCACATGCATGTCTCCTCCTTACATTCCCTACTGCCTTATTTCAAGCTTGTATTATCTTACACCTGGCCTATTTCAACTGGCTTTGAACTAATCTTGTCTCCAAATTTACCCTTTTCCCCCACATTGGAGGTCTTCCTGCGTGATAAATGAATGCCTCAAATATAGAAGAATCTACTCCAGTGCTTTTCAAAATAGGGTTTAGGATCTGCCAATTTTGTGCAAGGGTTTTTATTTTTATTTTAAATAAATATATATTGGATTATCAGGATGACCATTTATGATGGCACTGATGTCAAGTAATATTCCTGTAAACGACTGAAAGCTAAAGAGGAAAACTTAATATATAAATGATGCATTTGTTCCTCATGAAAGGCAAGTGATATACAGGAGAGCTGTTGTTGTGGGAAAATGGAGTCACCTATCCTATGGCTGGAATGCAGAAGGACACACTTCATTAATGGTCATTATAAAATTCCCACCTATGCAATATAGTTTTTGCAAAACATCATCCATTGCTTATTGTCGTAAATTTGAATTTTACCCTTTCTATAGTCTTCTTTGTGTCTATTTTTATTTTTTAGTTGTATAAAGCTCTAAGAATAAGGAGTTTATAACTGGTCTTATGTTTGTACATACTTATGTTACAATACATACAGTTTAAGTCGATACTAATTTTTTTTTTCTTTAAAACAGTTTGAGGGAGAGAGAGGGGGAAGATGGCAGAAGAGTAAGACGCGGAGATCACCTTCCTCCCCACAGATACATCAGAAATACATCTACACGTGGACAACTCCTACAGAACACCCACTGAGCGCTGGCAGAAGACAGACCTTCCAAAAGGCAAGAAACTCCCCACGTACCTGGGTAGGGCAAAAGAAAAAAGAATAAACAGAGACAAAAGAATAGGGACGGGACCTGCACCAGTGGGAGGGAGCTGTGAAGGAGGAAACCTTTCCACACATTAGGAAGCCCCTTCGCAGGTGGAGACTGCGGGTGGTGGAGGGGGTAAGCTTCGGAGCCGCGGAGGAGAGCGCAGCAACAGGGGTGTGGAGGGCAAAGCGGAGAGATACCCGCACAGATGATCGGTGCCAACCGGCACTCATCAGCCCGAGAGGCTTGTCTGCTCACCCGCTGGGTTGGGCGGGGCTGGGAGCTGAGGCTTCGGCTTCAGTCGGAGCGCAGGGAGAGGACTGGGGTTGGCGGCGTGAACACAGCCTGCAGGGGGTTACTGCGCCACGGCTAGCCGGGAGGGAGTCCAGGGAAAAGTCTGGACCCGCCGAAGAGGCAAGAGAATTTTTCTTCTCTCTTTGTTTCCTGGTGCGCGAGGAGAGGGGATTAAGAGCGCTGCTTAAAGGAGCTCCAGAGACGGGCGCGAGCCGCGGCTAACAGCAAGGACCCCAGAGACGGGCATGAGACGTTAAGGCTGCTGCTGCCGCCACCAAGAAGCCTGTGTGCAAGCACAGGTCACTATCCACACCCTCCTTCCGGGGAGCCTGTGCAGGGTCCCGGGATCTGTTGAGGTCACGCCATTGCCAGGTCCCGGGATCCAGGGACAACTTCCCCGGGAGAACACACGGCACGCCTCAGGCTGGTGCAACGTCACGCCGGCCTCTGCCGCCTCAGGCTCGCCCCGCACTCTGTGCCCCTCCCTCCCCCCGGCTTAAATGAGCCAGAGCACCCGAATCAGCGGCGCCTTTAACCCCGTCCTGTCTCAGAGAAGAACAGACGCCCTCCAGCTACCTACAAGCAGAGGCAGGGCCAAATCCAAAGCTGAGCCCTGGGAGCAGTGAGAACAAAGAAGAGAAAGGGAAATCTCTCCCAGCAGCCTCAGAAGCAGCGGATTAAAGCTCCACAATCAACTTAATGTACCCTGCATCTGTGGAATACATGAATAGACAATGAATCATCCCAAATTGAGGAGGTGGACTTTCAGAGCAAGATTTATGATTTTCTCCCCTTTTCCTCTTTTTGTGAGTGTGTATGTGTATGCTTCTGAGTAAGATTTTGTCTGTATAGCTTTGCTTTCACCGTTTGCCCTAGGGTTCTGTCCCTCCATTTTTCTTTTTACTTAAAATTTTTTTTTCTTAATAATTATTTTATATTTTAATTATTTTATTTTATCTTACTTTATTTTATTTTATCCTCTTTCTTTCTTTCTAATTTTTCTCCCTTTTATTCTGAGCCGTGTGGATGAAAGGCTCTTGGTGCTGCAGCCAGGAGTCAGTGCTGTGCCTCTGAGGTGGGAGAGCCAACTTCAGGACACTGGTCCACAAGAGACCTCCCAGCTCCACATAATATCAAATGGCGAAAATCTCCCAGAGATCTCCATGTCAACACCAGCACCCAGCTTCACTCAACGACCAGCAAGCTACAGTGCTGGACATCCTATGCTAAACAACTAGCAAGACAGGAACACAACCCCACCCATTAGCAGAGAGGCTGCCTAAAATCATAATAAGGCCACAGACACCCCAAAACACACCACCCGACGTGGACCTGCCCACCAGAAAGACAAGATACCTCTTCATACACCAGAACACAGGCACTAGTCCCCTCCACCAGTAAGCCTACACAACACAATGAACCAACCCTTAGCCACTGGGGACACACACCAAAAACAATGGAAACTATGAGCCTGCAGCCTGCAAAAAGGAGACCCCAAACACAGTCAGATAAGCAAAATAAGAAGACAAAAAAACACACAGCAGATGAAGGAGCAAGATAAAAACCCACCAGACCTAACAAATGAAGATGAAATAGGCAGTCTACCTGAAAAAGAATTCAGAATAATGATAGTAAAGATGATCCAAAATCTTAGAAATAGAATAGACAAAATGCAAGAAACATTTAACAAGGACCTGGAAGAACTAAAGATGAAACAAACAATGATGAACACAATAAATGAAATTAAAAATACTCTAGATGGGATCAATAGCAGAATAACTGAGGCAGAAGAACGGATAAGTGACCTGGAAGATAAAATAGTGGAAATAACTATTGCAGAGCAGAACGAAGAAAAAAGAATGAAAAGAACTGAGGACAGTCTCAGAGACCTCTGGGACAATATTAAACGCACCAACATTCGAATTACAGGGGTTCCAGAAGAAGAAGAGAAAAAGAAAGGGACGGAGAAAATATTTGAAGAGATTATAGTTGAAAACTTCCCTAATATGGGAAAGGAAATAGTTAATCAAGTCGAGGAAGAACAGAGAGTCCCATACAGGATAAATCCAAGGAGAAATACGCCAAGACACATTTTAATCAAACTGTCAAAAATTAAATACAAAGAAAGCATATTAAAAGCAGCAAGGGAAAAACAACAAATAACACATAAGGGAATCCCCATAAGGTTAACAGCTGATCTTTCAGCAGAAACTCTGCAAGCCAGAAGGGACTGGCAGGACATATTTAAACTGATGAAGGAAAAAAACCTTCAACTAAGATTACCCAGCAAGGAACTCATTCAGATTTGATGGAGAAATTAAAACCTTTACAGACAAGCAAAAGCTGGGAGAGTTCAGCACCACCAATCCAGCGTTACAACAAATGCTAAAGGAACTTCTCTAGGCAAGAAACACAGCAGAAGGAAAAGACCTACAATAACAAACCAAAAACAATTAAGACATTGGGAATAGGAACATACATATCGATAATTACCTTAAATGTAAATGGACTAAATGCTCCCACCAAAAGACACAGAATGGCTGAATGAATACAAAGACAAGATCCATATATTTGCTGTCTACAACAGACCCACTTCAGACCTAGAGACACATACAGACTGAAAGTAAAGGGATGGAAAAAGATACTTCATGCAAATGGAAACCAAAAGAAAGCTGGAGTAGCAATTTTCATATCGGACAAAATAGACTTTAAAATAAAGACTATTACAAGAGACAAAGAAGGACACTACATAATGATCAAGGGATCGATCCAAGAAGAAGATATAACAATTGTAAATATTTATGCACCCAATATAGGAGCACCTCAATACATATGGCAAATACTAACAGCCATAAAAGGGGAATTCGACAGTAACACATTCATAGTAGGGGACTTTAACACCTCACTTTCACCAATGGACAGATCATCCAAAATGAAAATAAATAAGGAAACACGAGGTTTAAATGATACATTAAACAAGATGGACTTAATTGATATTTATAGGACATTCCATCCAAAAACAACAGAATACACATTCTTCTCAAGTGCTCATGGAACACTCTCCAGGATAGATCATATCTTGGGTCACAAATCAAGCCTTGGTAAATTTAAGAAAATTGAAATTCTATCAAGTATCTTTACTGACCACAACGCTACGAGACTAGATATCAATTACAGGAAAAGATCTATAAAAAATACAAACACATGGAGGCTAACCAATACACTGCTTAATAACAAAGTGATCATTGAAGAAATCAAAGAGGAAATTTAAAAATACCTAGAAACAAATGACAATGGAGACACGACAACCCAAAATCTATAGGATGCAGCAAAAGCAGTTCTAAGAGGGAAGTTTATAGCAATACAAGCCCATCTTATCAAACAGGAAACATCTCGAATAAACAACCTAACCTTGCACCTAAAGCAATTAGGGAAAGAAGAACAAAAAAGCCCCAAAGTTAGCAGATGAAATCATAAATTCAGATCAAAATTAAATGAAAAAGAAATGAAGGAAACGATACCAAAGATCAATAAAACTAAAAGCTGGTTCTTTGAGAAGATAAACAAAATTGATAAACCATTAGCCAGGCTCATCAAGAAAAAAAGGGAGAAGACTCAAATCAATAGAATTAGAAATGAAAAAGGAACAGTAACAACTGACACTGCAGAAATACAAAAGATCATGAGAGATTACTACAAGCAACTCTATGCCAATAAAATGGACAACCTGGAAGAAACGGACAAATTCTTAGAAATGCACAACCTGCCAAGACTGAATCAGGAAGAAATAGAAAATATGAACAGACCAATCACAAGCACTGAATTTGTAATTGTGATTAAAAATCTTCCAACAAACAGAAACCCAGGACCAGATGGCTTCACAGGCGAATTCTATCAAACATTTAGAGAAGAGCTAACACCTATCCTTCCCAAACTCTTCCAAAATATAGCAGAGAGAGGAACTCTCCCAAACTCATTCTACAAGGCCACGATCACACTGATACCAAAACCAGACAAGAATGTCACAAAGAAAGAAAACTACATACAGGCCAATATCACTGATGAACATACATGCAAAAATCCTCAACAAAATACTAGCAAACAGAATCCAACAGCACATTAAAAGGATCATACACCATGATCAAGTGGGGTTTATTCCAGGAATGCAAGGATTCTTCAATATATGCAAATCAATCAACGTGATACACCATATTAACAAACTGAAGGAGAAAAACCATATGATCATCTCAATAGATGCAGAGAAAGCTTTCGACAAAATTCAACACCAATTTATGATAAAAACCCTGCAGAAAGTAGGCATACAGGGAACTTTCCTCAACATAATAAAGGCCATATATGACAAACCCACAGCCAACAGCATCCTCAATGGTGAAAAACTGAAAGCATTTCCACTAAGATCAGTAACAAGACAAGGTTGCCCACTCTCACCACTCTTATTCAACACAGTTTTGGAAGTTTTAGCCACAGCAATCAGAGAAGAAAAGGAAATAAAAGGAATCCAAATCGGAGAAGAAGTAAAGCTGTCACTGTTTGCAGATGACATGATACTATACAGAGAGAATCCTAAAGATGCTACCAGGAAACTACTAGAGCTAATCAGTGAATTTGGTAAAGTAGCAAGATACAAAATTAATGCACAGAAATCTCTGGCATTCCTATACACTAATGATGAAAAATCTGAAAGTGAAATCAAGAAAACACTCCCATTTACCATTGCAACAAAAAGAATAAAATATCTAGGAATAACCTATGTAAGGGAACAAAAGACGTGTATGCAGAAAATTATAAGACACTGATGAAAGAAATTAAAGATGATACAAATAGATGGAGAGATGTACCATGTTCTTGGATTGGAAGAATCAACATTGTGAAAATGACCCTACTACCCAAAGCAATCTACAGATTCAATGCAATCCCTATCAAACGACCACTGGCATTTTTCACAAAAGTAGAACAAAAAATTTCACAATTTGTATGGAAACACAAAGGACCCCGAATAGCCGAAGCACTCTTGAGAATGAAAAACGGAGCTGGAGGAATCAGGCTCCCTGACTTCAGACTATACTACAAAGCTACAGCAATCAAGACAGTATGGTACTGGCACAAAAACAGAAAGATAGATCAATGGAACAGGATAGAAAGCCCAGAGATAAACCCACGCACATATGGTCACCTTATCTTTTTTTTTTTTTTTTTTTGTGGTACGCGGGCCTCTCACCATTGCGGCCACTCCCACTGTGGAGCACAGGCTCTGGATGCGCAGGCCCAGCGGCCCTGGCTCACAGGCCTGGCCGCTCCGCAGCATGTGGGATCTTCCCGGACCAGGGCACGAACCCACGTCTCCTGCATCAGCAGGCGGACTCCCAACCACTGTGCCACCAGGGAAGCCCGGTCACCTTATCTTTGATAAAGGAGGCAGGAATGTACAGTGGATAAAGGTCAGCGTCTTCAAAAAGTGGTGCTGGGAAAACTGGACAAGTACATGTAAAAGTATGAGATTAGATCACTCCCTACCATACACAAAAATAAGCTCAAAATGGATTAAAGACCTAAATGTAAGGCCAGAAACTATCAAACTCTTAGAGGAAAACATAGGCAGAACACTCTATGACATAAATCACAGCAAGATCCTTTTTGACCCACCTCCTAGAGAAATGGAAATAAAAACAAAAATAAACAAATGGGACCTAATGAAACTTCAAAGCTTTTGCACAGCAAAGGAAACCATAAGCAAGGCCAATAGACAACCCTCAGAATGGGACAAAATATTTGCAAATGAAGCAACTGACAAAGGATTAATCTCCAAAATTTATAAGCAGCTCATGCAGCTTAATAACAAAAAAACAAAGAATCCAATCCAAAAATGGGCAGAAAACCTAAATAGACATGTCTCCAAAGAAGATATACAGACTCCCAACAAACACATGAAAGAATGCTCAATATCATTAATCATTAGAGAAATGCAAATCAAAACTACAATGAGATATCATCTCACACCAGTCAGAATGGCCATCATCAAAAAATCTAGAAACAATAAATGCTGGAGAGGGTGTGGAAAAGGGTACAGTCTTGCACTGCTGGTGGGAATGTGAATTGGTACAGCCACTGTGGAGAACAGTATGGAGGTTCCTTAAAAAACTACAAATAGAACTACCATATGACCCAGCAATCCCCCTACTGGGCATATACCCTGAGAAAACCATAATTCAAAAAGAGTCATGTACCAAAATGTTCATTGCAGCTCTATTTACAATAGCCAGGAGATGGAAGTAACCTAAGTGTCCATCATCGGATGAATGGATAAAGAAGATGTGGCTCATATATTCAATGGAATATTACTCAGCCATAAGAAGAAACGAAATTGAGTTATTTGTAGTGAGGTGGATGGACCTAGAGTCTTTCATACGGAGTGAAGTAAGTCAGAAAGAGAAAGACAAATACTGTATGCTAACACATATATATGGAATCTACAGAAGAAAAAAATGTCATGAAGAACCTAGGGGTAAGATGGGAATAAAGACACAGACCTACTAGAGAATGGACTTGAGGATATGGGAAGGGGGAAGGGTAAGCTGTGACAACGTGAGAGAGTGGCATGGACATATATACAACTACCAAACATAGAATAGATAGCTGGTGGGAAGCAGCCGTATAGCACAGGGAGATCAGCTCGGTGCTTTGTGACCACCTAGAGGGGTGAGATAGGGAGGATGGGAGGGAGGTAGACGCAAGAGGGAAGAGATATGGGAACATATGTATATGTATAACTGATTCACTTTGTTGTAAAGCGGAAACTAACACACCACTGTAAAGCAATTATACTCCAATAAAGATGTAAAAAAAAAAATGAGTTTGAGGGGCTTCCCTGGTAGCGCAGTGGTTGAGAATCCGCCTGCCAGTGCAGGGGACATGGGTTCAATCCCTGGTCCGGGAAGATCCCACATGCCGCGGAGCAACTAAGCCCGTGCACCACAACTACTGATCCTGTGCTCTAGAGCCCATGAGCCACAACTACTGAGCCTGAGCGCTGCAACTAATGAAGCCCGTGGGCCTAGAGCCCATACTCCACAACAAGAGAAGCCACCACAGAAAGAAGCCGTACACCGCAATTAGAGACAGCCCATGTGCAGCAATGAAGACCCAACACAGCCAAAAATAAATAAATAAATTCTTTTTAAAAAGTTTGAGACATCATTCAAGTTTGAGAAATGAGGATTTATCCATCTTATTGTCACACAATAAGCCACCAGTAGCTTGAAATTATAAGTTTTCTGTACCATAGGCTAATTTGCCTTCTTCAGTCATTACCACACAAATCTATGTAAGTGGAATGGAGGCTGTTGCAGTTACTACAGTTGCATAACAAATTATCTCCAAGCTTAGTGGTATAAAACAATCATTCATTATGCTCATAGATTCTGTGGATTAGGAATTTGGACATGACACAATCATGATGGCTTGTCTCTGCTCCATGATGTCTGGGGGTTTCAAGTGGAAGGAAGACTTGATGGCTGGTAGCTGGAATCCTCTGATGGTTTGTTCATTCACACATCAAGAAATTGATACTACCTGTTGATCGGGTGCCTCAGTTCCTTCCCACATAGGCTTCCCCATGTCATCTTTGTGGGCTAGTTTTTGGCTTCCTGTAGAATGGTACCTAAGTTCTAAGGGCAAACTTTCCAAAAGAGAGAAAGAAAACCAAGCAAAAGCTGTCTATATTGTCCTTTATGAACTAGACTTGAAAGCCATGGATTCTATTTGTCAAGTCAGTCACTCCAATGCAACAGAATTGAGAGCCCAGAAATAAATTCATGCATATACAGTCAACTAACATCTGACAAGGGAACCAAGAATACTGAATGGAGAAAAGACAGTCTCTTCAATAAATGGCGCTGGGAAAATTGGATATTCACATGTAAAAGAATGAAACTAGACCCCTATCTTACACCACTCACAAAAATTAACTCAAAATGGAGTAAAGACTTAAATATGAGATCTGAAACCATCAAACTTCTAGAAGAAAACATAGGGGAAAACCTCCTTAATATGGATCTTGGCAATGATTTTTCAGATATGACACCTAAAGCACAAGCAAAAAAATAAAAAATAAACCAGTGGGACTACATCAAACTAAAAAGCTCTGCATAGCAAAAGAAGTCATTAACAAAATGAAAATATAACCCACAGAATGTGAAAACAATATCTGTAAACCACCCCAAATATATTAAGTAATCATATAATAGCCAAAAAGCAAATAAACTGATTTTTAATTGGGCAAAGGACCGGAATAGATAGTTTTCCAACAGGTACATGAAAAGATGCTCAACGTCACTAATCATTAGGGAAATGCAAAGCAAAACCACAGTGAGGTATCAACTCACAACTGTTAAACTGGCTAGCATCAAAAAGACAAGAGATTACAAATGTTGGCAAGGATGTGGAGAAAAGAGGACCCTTGTGTGCTATTTTTGGTGGGACTGCAAATTGATACAGCCACTATGAAAAAACAGTATGGAGGTTCCTCAAAAAATTAAAAATAGGTCTACCATGTGATCCAGCAATTCTGAAACCAAGCAGGACCCTACAGGGTCTTCCCAGGGACAGAACCCCTGTGACCCCTGACTCTTGTTTGTAGAAAAGCTTTAGCCTCCTAAGCCTTCCCTGAGTTCCAAAGAGCAAATTTAATCAGAGATGTGAAAAAATGCAGAAAAAAAGGAAAGCAGTCAAGCAAGACAAAATAATAATAGTTTGGCTATAAAACAAAGTCAAGGACCTTTCATTCCTCTCAAGGGCTATAGATAATATCCTAAGCCATATCATTTAGTTATTCTGCAGATAGTAAAATCTCCATCAAGTGGAGGAAGTTAACTACATGCTGACCACCAGCACTAGACCCAAGACTGGCTGGAGCCAGAAAACTGATCATTGAGGTCCCTGAAATACCACCTTGTTACCTCACCCTCAACCAATCAGAGAACTGTGCACAAGCTGATCACACACCCCATGACCTTCTCCCTCACACTGCCTTTAAAACCCTTCCCTAAAATCCACTGAGGAGTTTGGGTCTTTTGAGCACAAGATGCCCATCCTCCTTGCTTGGTGCCCTGTAGTAAATGCTGTACTTTCCTTCACCACAACCTGGTGTCAGTAGATTGGCTTTGCTGCGCATCAAGTAAGTGGACCCAAGTCCGGTCAGTAACAATTTCACTCCTGGGAATATATATGAAGGAAATGAAAACATTTTGTTGAAGATATACCTGCACCCCATGTTCATAACAGCATTATTTACAATAACCAAGACATGTAAACAATCTAAGTATCCATTACCAGATGAATGGATAAAGAACTTGTGGCATATAATTATTCAGCTATAAAAAAAAGTTTGCTTAACACGTATGGATCTTGAAGGCATTATGCTAACTGAAATAAGTTAAGTCAGACAGAGTAAGACAAATACTGTATGATCTCACTTATATGTGGAATAAAAACAAACAAACAAAGCAACAAAAAACAAACCCCAAACCCAACACCACCAAACTCGTGGAAAAACAGATCAGATACGTGGTTACCCAAGGCAGGGGAGTGGGGGAAGAGGGAATTGAATGAAGGTACAAACTTCTAGTTATAAGATAAAATACTAGGGATGCAATGTACAACATGATGACTACAGTTAACACTACTGTGTGACATATAGGAAAGTTGAGAGTAACTCTTAAGAATTCTCATCACAAAGAAAAAAGTTTTTCTTTTTCTTTTCTTGGTATCTATGTGAGATAATAATGTTAACTAAACTTGAGGTAATCACTTCACAATTTATATAAGTCAAGTCATATATATGGTAATCACTTCACAATTTATATAAGTCAAGTCATATATAAGTCAAGTCATCTTAAACTTATACTGTGTTGTATGTCTATTATATCTCAATAAAACTGGGGGAAAAAAGTAAGTCATGGGGCTTCCCTGGTGGCACAGTGGTTAAGAATCCGTCTACCATTGCAGGGGACACGTGTTCGAGCCCTGGTCCAGGAAGATCCCACATGCTGTGGAGCAACTAAGCCTGTGTGCCACAACTACTGAGCCTGCGCTCTAGAGCCCTCGAGCCACAATTACTGAGTGCACGTGCCATAACTACTGAAGCCCACACGCCTAGAACCTGTGCTCCACAACAAGGGAAGCCACCGCAATGAGAAGCCTGTGCACCGCAACAAAGAGTAGCCCCTGCTTGCCACAACTAGAGATACTGCACATGGCAATGAAGACCCAAAGCAGCCAAAAATTAATTAATTAATTATTTTAAAAAAGTATGTCACTAAGGATAGCTCACATTCAAAGGAAGGTGTTTTTAAGATTTTTTTTTTTTGATGTGGACCATTTTTAAAGTCTTTATTGAATTTGTTACAATATTGCTTCTGTTTTATGTTTTTTGGTTTTTTTGGCTGCAAGGCATGTAGGATCTTAGTTTCCCAACCAGGGATCAAACCCACACCCCCTGCACTGGAAGGTGAAGTCTGCATTGGATCACCAGGGAAGTCCCCAAAGGGAGGTATTTTAGTCCATTGCAGTTGCTATAGCAAACTACCACAGACTGGGTGGCGTATGAAGAATAAATATTTATTTCTCACAGTTCTGGAGGCTGAAAATCTGGGATCTGGGTCTGAGCATGATCAAGTGAAGGCCCTCTTCTGGGTCACAGACTTCTTATTGTATCCTCACATGGCGGAAAGGGCGAGGAAGCTCTTTGGAGCCTTTTATGAGGGCACTAATATGCTATATTCTCTAATCAGAAGACACAGAATGGCTAAATAGATTAAAAAAAAAAAGACCCATCTATATGCAGCCTACAAAAGGATCACTTCAGATGTAAGGACACACACAGACTGAAAATGAAGGGATAGAAAAAGATATTCCAAGCAAATGGAAACCAAAAGAAAGCTGGGATAGCTCTAATTATACCAGACAAAATAGACTTTATTTAAAAAAATTTTTTTAACATCTTTATTGGAGCATAATTGCTATTTTTAACATCTTCAAAATAGACTTTAAGACAAAGACTGTAATAAGAGACAATGAAGGGCATTTCATAATGATAAAGGGGTCAATTCAACAACAAGATATAACATTTGTAAATTTTTATGCACTCCCACATAGGAGCACCTAAATGTATAAAGCAAATACTAACAGACCTAAAGGGAGAAATAGCAATAAAATAATGGTAGGGGGGACCTTCCCTGGTGGTACAGTGGTTAAGAATCCACCTGCCAATGGAGGGGACACAGGTTTGAGCCATGGTCCGGGAGGATCCCACATGCCACAGAGCAACTAAGCTCATACACCACAAACACTGAGCCTGCACTCTAGAGCCCGCGAGCTACAACTACTGAGCCCTCAAGCCACAACTACTGAAGCCCGTGCGCCTAGAGTCCGTGCTCTGCAATAAGAGAAGCCACCACAATGAGAAGCCCATGCACTGCAACGAAGAGTAGCCCCTGCTTGCCACAACTAGAGAAAGCCCGTGTGCAGCAACGAAGACCCAATGCAGCCAAAAATAAATAAATAAATTTATAATAAATAAATAATGGTAGAGAATGTTAATACCCTACTTATATCAATGGATAGATCATTGGGTCAGAAAAATCAATAAGGAAACATTGGCCTTAAATGGCATATTATATCATATGGATGAATATATATAAAATATATATAAATGATATATGATATATATAGATCTTTTATATATATATATATACATATATGTGTGTGTGTATATATATATATATATAAAAGATTCCATCCAAAAGCAACAGAATACACATTCTCCTCAAGTGCACATGGAACATTCTCCAGAACAGATCATATGTTAGGCCACAAAACAAGTTATAACAAATTTAAGAAGATTGAAATTATATTAAGCACCTTTTCTGACCACAATGGCATGAAACTAGAAATGAATTAAAAGTAGAAAACTGGAAAATTTCCGAATATGTAGAGATTAAACAACATGCTTTTGAACAACCAATGGGTCAAAGAAGAAATCAAAAAGGAAATTTAAAAAATATACCTTGAGACAAATGAAAATGGAAATACCAAAACTTATGGGATGCAACAAAAGCAGTTTTAAGAGGGAAGTTCATAGCAATAAATGCCTACATCAAGGCACAAGAAAAATCTCAAATAACCTAACTTTATACCTCAAGGAACTAGAAAAAGAGGAACAAATGATGCCCAAAATTAGTTGAAGGAAGGAAATAACAAAGATCAGAGAGAAAATAAATGAAACAGAGACTAAAAAGGCAAGAGAAAAGATCAATGGAACTAACAGCTGGTTCTCTTAAAAGATAAACAAAATTGACAAACTTTTAGCTAGGCTCACCAAGAAAAAAAAAGAGAGGATTCAAACTCAAATGAAAGAGGAGACATATAACTAATACTTGAGAAGTATAAAGGATCATAAGAGACTGCTATGAACAATTATATGCCAACAAATTTGACAATCTATAAGAAATGTATAAATGTAGAAACATACAACCTACCAAGACTGAATCATGAAGAAATAGAAAATCTATTTCCAATTACTAGTAAGGCAATTGAATCAGTAATCAAAAACCTCTCAACAAACAAAAGTCCAGTACCAGATGCCTTCACTGGTGAATTCTACCCAACATTCAAAGAAGAATTAATACCAACACTTCTCAAAGTCTTCCAAAAATAGAAGAGGAGGGAATGCTTCCAAAATCATTTAATGAGGCCAGCATTATCTTGATACCAAAACCAGGCAAGTATGCCACAAGAAAAGAAAACTACTGGCCAATATCACTGATAAACATAGATGCAAAAATCCACAACAAAATATAAGCAAACCAAATTCAACAATATATTAAAAGGATCACACACCATGATCAAGTGGGATCAATTCCAGGGACGCAAGAACAGCTCAACATCTGCAAATCAATGTGATTATATCACATTAACAAAATGAAGTATAAAAATCACATAATCATCTCAATAGATCCAGGAAAAGCATTCAACAAAATTCAACATCCATTTATGATAAAAACTCTCAACAAAATGGGTATAGAGGGAATGTACCTCAACATAACCAAGGCCATATATGACAAGCCCACAGCTAACATCATACTCAGCAGTGAAAAGCTGAAAGCTTTCTAAGATCAGGAACAAGACAAGGATACCCATTCTCACCACTCTTATTCAACATAATACTGAAATGCCTAGCAAGAGCAATTAGACAATAAAAAAGAAATAAAAGGCATTCAAATTGGAAAGGAAGAAGTAAAACTGTCACCATTTACAGATGATATTATATATAGAAAATCCAAAAGACTCCACCAAAAAACCTTAGAGTAAATGAGTTCAGTAAATTTGCAGGATACAAAGTTAGTATACAAAAATCTGTGTTTCTATACACTAACAATGAACTATCAGAAACAGAAATTAAGAAAACAATCTCATTTACAATTGCATCAAAAAGAAAAATATCTAGAAATAAATTTAACTAAGGAGGTAAAAACCTGAACACTAAAAACTGTAAGACATTAATGAAAGTAAGTGAAGAGAACACAAATAAATGGAAAGATATTTCATGCTCATGAACTGGAAAAATTAATATTGTTAAAATGTCCATACTACCCAAAGCAATCTACAGATTCAATGTAATTCCTATCAAAATTCCAATGGCATTTTTCAAAGAAATAAAATAAACAATCCTAAATTTATGTGAAACCACAAAACACCCCAAATAGCCAAAGCAATCTTGAGAAAGAACAACGAAGCTGGAGGTATCATGCTCCCTGATTTCAAACTACATTACAAAACTATTATAATCAGAACATTGTAGTATGGCATAAAAACAGACACACATATCAATGAAACAGAATAGAGAGCCCAGAGATAAACCCACACATATTTCATCAATTAATTTGACAAAGGAGCCAAGAATATTTAATGAAGAAACAACAGTCACTTCAATACACGGTGTTGGGAAAACTGGACAGCCACATGCAAAAGAATGAAACTGGACCACTATCTTACATCATATACAAAAATTAACTCAAAATATATTGAGTTTTGAAATATATTTCAAATCATAAAAAACAGAGGCAGTAAGCTCTTTAACATCGGTCTTGACAATAACTTTTTAGATTTCACACCAAGAGCAAAGACAAGAGCAAAAATAAACAAGTGGGACTATATCAAACTAAAAAATTTCTGCATAGCAAAGAAATCCATCAACAAAATGGAAAGGCAACTTACTGAACGGGAGAAAATATTTGCAAATCATATACCTGGTAAGGGGTTAATATCCAAAATACATATAAAGAACCCATACAAACTCAGTAGTGAAAAACAAACAATCCAATATAAGGGCACTAATCTCATTCATGAAGGCTCTACTCTCAATACCTAATCACCTTTCAAAGGTCTCACCTCCTAAATATCACCTTGGGCACTAGGTTTTCAACTTAAGAATTTTGGGGGACACAAATGTTCAGAACACAGCAGAAGGGGAATAAGACTCCACCTTTTGGGCTTCCCTGGCGGCACAGTGGTTAAGAATCTGCCTGCCAATGTAGGGGACACGGGTTCGAGCCCTGGTCTGGGAAGATCCCACATGCCGCGGAGCAACCACGCTCGTGAGGCACAACTACTGAGCCTGCGCGTCTAGAGCCTGTGCTCCGCAACAAGTGAAGC
Source organism: Phocoena phocoena (assembly GCF_963924675.1). Taxonomy (NCBI): domain Eukaryota; kingdom Metazoa; phylum Chordata; class Mammalia; order Artiodactyla; family Phocoenidae; genus Phocoena; species Phocoena phocoena. The sequence goes on along the minus strand of NC_089235.1, from coordinate 46,922,391 downwards.
CACTACAATGAGAAGCCTGCGCACCGCGATGAAGAGTAGCCCCCGCTCGCCGCAACTAGAGAAAGCCTGCGCACAGAAACGAAAACCCAACACAGCCAAAAATAAATAAATAAATTTATTAAACAAAAAAAAAAGACTCTACCTTTTGATGGGAACAGTGTTTGGGATGAGAAATGTTTCAAATATATTAGGAAAATATAATATGCCACAGAATCTATGAAGATGTAGAATCCTCCTACTCCCAGAGATCTTTCAGTTGCACATATAATATTTTACATTTGCTCTTCCTGTTAACTTTAAACATCTTGAGGGAAACTAATACATACTGCCTACTACGCTTCAGGCAATATAATAAGCACTGAAATGTGTTTCTGCTGTATTAAGATTATTCAATTCTAATATAAAAATGGAAAGAAACTAAGTATGGGAGCAAATAGCTTGCAAGACATAAGGAGATTCATAAGACATGTTAAGTATAAATAGTAAACAAGTTATTAACCTGTGAGGCATGTTAAAGATAGAATAAACAGAACATAAATGTGTTGAACATAGACAAAAATAATGGAACAAATGAGAGTGTCACAGATAGAAAGGGCTGCAAGGACCAAGTAATTCTTAAACATTCATACTTTAAGGATCATGTCACTTCCAGATTGACAACTAACTATGTTACCGCTAAATCAACCACTAATTGGTGACATCTATTCTGGCCTCACATAAGCTTTTCCCAAGAAACACAGATAAAACTCATTGCTGCTCAGCAGGCTAATTTAGGCAAGTTACAGCTGTGACCAGGCCTACTTGCTCCTGCATCCCTCCGAAAGAGCAAGTGTATGTTGGCTCCACTGCTGAGAACCCCATGCTCATCCTCAACTCTGGCCTTTGTAACTATACCACCAGCCAGGAAGGCTGATGCAACAAAGACAGGATATATGAATACTGATTAACATTTGAATAGTATGGTCCTTCCACTCCCTCCCCTCCCCACATCCCATCTTAAATAGGTTAGCTACTCCATCTCTTTCCCCTTAATGTATGTTTTCAATTAATTTAATAAAACATGTGATTCGAGTGACTCAATTGAGCCTTCCTGTTCCATGACCTCTAGGATGGCCTGACTACTAGTGTACTTGAAAACTATCACTGTAATTTTCCACCCCAATAGGTGCTTTACAAGTAATATATTAGTAAATCCACACAACAATCTTATGAGGAAGGAATTGAGGAAACTGAGTCTCAGAGAAGCGAAGTAACTTGTCCAAAGTAGCACAGCTAATAAAAAAGGGAGCTAGAATTCAGGCCCAGGATGATACGGCTCCAGGATCCACGTTCTTTTCCACTAGTCTCATTCACTTTTGCATCTTCAATACGAATATGATGCCTGACATATAGCATACTGTTTGATGACTTTAAATGGTAGAATCCTTGCTCTTAGTTTATTTGCCACATGGCCTACGATGAATTATCTAACTTAAGACCCAGTTTCCTCACAGTACTTATTTAACTATTATTTAAAGTTACTATTTGTAAAAGTTTTTACTCAGCACTTGGCCCCTAGCAGTTGCCTAAGTAAGAAAGGCTATCTCTCATCCCCCAACTCTAGGACAGGTTTGAGAAGGAACTTTCATCGTTTTCAAAGCTTAATCTTCTACCCTGTTTTAACCACACTTCCCTCATCAGCTAATCACAGAACAGGTGCATGTTGTTCAAGGCATGACAAGGTTCCCTCAATATTCCAGCTTCAAAATACTTAAGGAAATCTCTCTTCCACTTCATTCCTAGTTTTTGGACCCAACTATATTTTCTTTCTGTGGGCAGTTATCTTTAGATAGCTCCTCTGAGAGGCGGGGCCATCGGCAGCCCCGGAGTCTGTACCCCCTCCACACTCTGACTTTCGGCCTTGAAAAGAGCGTTTCGCAGGGAGCCTGGAAGCCTACTGCCTTCGGGCTGGGTAACCTCAGGGGTTTATCCCAAGCCCGAGTTCCTGGTCCGTAAGCGGAGGGGCATCGCTGTCTACGGCACAGGGGCGTCGCGGGACCCCGCGGCTCGGTTCACAGGGCGGTACGGCGCCCGTCACTTGCTAAGCGCAAGTGTCACTACAAGCTTAGTTTGCTGAACCAGTTCCACAGAGCCTTCAAACCCCATCCCCGCCTTCCATCATTCGCCCCCCTCCTCACCCCGACGCCCCACCGACCCGTTCCCGCACACCTTCCGCCGACCTCTTCTCGGTCGCTTCAGGACAAAGCAGGACAGCCTTCTCTCTTCACCAGTGGTGTAACGGTGCGGTCCTCTTTTCTCACCGAGAGCATGGCTTCTCCTCACTACCGCTCCACACGCGAAGAGCGCTCTCTCCTCTTTAGCTCCTCCTGTGTGTGGTCCGACCGCTACCTGGCGGTCTCTCAGGCCGAGTTAGCGCGACACACCGTGTTCCTGAGGCAAGGCGAGAGCTAGCTGGAGAGTCTCGACCAAGAGAGATGACCTGGCAGGTCCGGGCACCTCCTGCACCGCGCGACTAGAGGACAGCCTCGCGGAAGGGGCCGAAAGCCGAACCCCTCAGGCCACAGACTGGGGGGCGTGCCGAGGGGGGTGCCTGTGGGAGAGTTCCTCAGGGAGCGAGCGGGGGGCGGGGCCGGCGTGGGGGCGTGGGCTGCCGGAGGAGGCAGGGCCTGGAGGCGTGGGAGGCGGGGCCAGCAGGCACAGAGAGAGACCTCGCTGGGCAGGCGGGAGATGGGGCCGGCGCAGCGGGGCGGGGCCCGGAGGCGGGAGAGGCGGGGCCGGCAGGCGCAGGGAGGGACCCTCATTAAACAGTGGGGAGGTGGGGCCGGCGCCGCGGAGTGGGGCGGGGCCGGCCGGAGCAGGCGGGTCCCTGAGGCCGGGGAGGCGGGGCCAGGCCGGAGCTGGGACGGTCCTTCAATGGGCAGGCGAGAAAGTGAGGTCGACAGAGTGGAGCGGGGCGGGGCCGGCAGGAGTAGGAGGGGTCGGGGCCGACTCAGAGGACCCGCCGGCTACTTGGTTCTGTCCCAGGTGGAGGTGGCCTGAGGCACTTGGTTCCCTCTGCTCTCTTAGCTCTGGCGGAGTCTGCGCGATGGGAGACGCGGAAAGGCCGGAAGCGTCCAGGCCCCAGCAGGAGGAGGTAAACATTGCTGCTGCTTCCTCTCCCGCCCCCAGTCACGACTGGCCTCTAGATTGCGGGTTGCGGCGGGGACCTGCAAGGTGCGGGAGCGCTGTGAGAAATTTTATTCATTGCCTTCTGAAACCTGGTGTAGGCCCGGCTTCGAGTCCTCGCTGCAGACGGGTTTCGTCTTTTCGAGCGCCCGGGAGGCAGTCCCCGGGGAGGGGTGAGGAGCGAGCCGGGTTTCTGCTCCACTGCTCTGTTCCGGGGCTACCCAAAGGCGATGCTCTGAGACTTCAGACCGGGGCAAAGCGCACCCCCCTCCCATCCTTCCCTGTTCTGGAGCCCTAGCCGGGGAAATTGAGGCAAGGGCCGAGGACTGGTGGCTCTGCTGGAGAAATGCATGCCATCTCTGGGATCCGTAAAAGGACTTGGAAGGATGCCTGTGGAAATTGACACAGCTGGATGGGGTGGAGATGATAGGTAGAATGGCGTCGGGAAATCCTCATAACAATGAAATGATCAGGTTAGGAGGCCAGTTTTCTCAGACCCGGCTAAACTAGCTGTGAATCTTTGGGTATCACTATCTTCGTTTATATGGTGGAAATGATACTTCACAGAGAATTAAGTAAAATGCTTTATGCAAAGTGCCACAGAAGTTGTGGGTGCTTAATAAAAACCTTAGTTAACGTGTTCATCTTCTCTGCTTCTATATTAGTAGAGGTACATAGCAACTGTAAATAAGCTGGGATTCATTAGATTGTAGGGTTGTAGGGTAGTTCAAATTGTTGCACTATAATTTTCATACCCTGTTATTCTGTAAATACTTCTAAACCTGTTGCTGTGTGTGGTATCTGATTATTTTAATAGAGTTTCAGTTCACAGAGACACTTGCTTGGCCCTACATTTCTTCAGAAAGTTGTAGATTCCAGATTTGGGATTTTATTTTATTTTATTTTATTTTGACTTTGTAAACATTTAATAGCTAGTTTACAAATTGTAAATAGCCCTCAAACTTTTTCTTCTCCTCTTGAAACAAATATATTTAGTACCAATTTCCCCACTGTAATGGGACAACTCAGATATTTTTGTTTGTGCTAGTAGTACCAACACTTATTGAGATTTAAGACCTGGAAGTTAATTTTTATTTATTATCCCTATCTTGACACAGACCCACAAAGACAGAGGCAGTACTTTAGATCTAGAAATAATTTTAGTGAGTACCTCTTCCACAGTTTTTAACTCGAAATGCAAGGGTGCCTTAAGTACTTTTTTTCTCTAGATATATTGGTGCAGCATGGGCCACCTGCAGCAGAATCACCTAGAAAACATTTGTAAAATGTAAATTACTGGGCCTATGCCCCAGATGTAGTGAATCAAAATCTCTTGGGATGGGTCTGGGAACTGCATTTTTAACAAGCACTTCAGGTGATCCTGGTACACATATTTTAAGAACACTGCCTTGAAGAGTTTATACCTTGAAGGGGGTTTATGACTCTCCTGAAGTTTGTAGATTTTGTATGTGCAGCTGTGAATCTCCTGAGAAAGGGGGTTCAAAGTTTTTATAGTTTCTCAAAATTAACTATCATTAATCTAATTGATAGTCCCTATTTTCAAGGTAAGAAAGTTTAGGCCAGAAAAGATGAAATGATATGCCCAGGACCACACAAATTAGTAGCAGAGCTAGGTTTAAAACCAAGTTCTCATTCCTAGGCCAGTATTCCATCTGTTTTATTAGATTTGGTGGGAATAGGAAAATGGAAACACCTACAAATAGTGTATGGCTCTGACAGCATCCAAATATTCTACCTCACCTGAAGAATAGGAGAGAGGTGAAGGCAAGCAAATGAAAGTGGTGAAATTGGAGGTGGATAGGAGGAAGGGGCTGTGTAGAATGCCAGCCTAGATCAGAGCAGGGTGAGTGCTAGCTGGGGAATCTTGATCTAGATGGGTGCCCTAGCATGTCCTAGTAACTCTTGGGACCAGGTGACCAGAAACAGGAAGCACCATTCTGAAAAAGACGGTGGAATGTTGCCAAGGAATGACGATGAGAAGCTATTTCACATTCTCACTTAACACTTATGCAGTTACAACAAATTTAGTTGTCTACTTCCGGTCTTACCTGCTGTCCAATCCTGTTTACCACTGCCAAATTAATCCATCATTAAACCTGTGCCTCCGCGTCACTCCCCTCAAATAAATACTCCCAAAAGGGTCTCAGTTCCCACCAAAACCTGCCCAGCTCCAGCAAAGTCCTGTTCAAGCAGCTTTTTCACGCTAACTGCCACATCTTAATTCAGGCTGTCATTTCTACCTCTGAAATCGACACTATAGTTGCTACCAAAATCTATGTTTTTTCTTTTCTAATTTAACCTACACAGGGATGTCCAATTTATCTTTCTCATGGCATCCTAATTCATGTTAATTCCTACCCAGAAACTCTCCATGACTCTCCATAGGAATGATTTTTTTTTTGGCCGTGCCGCGGGGCTTGTGGGATCTTAATTCCCCAACCAGGGATTGAACCCGAGCCCTCAGCAGTGAAAGTCTTAACCACTGACCGCCAGGGAATTCCCAGGAATGATTTTAAACTGTGCTCCACAATGAATGCCTGTGAGGAGAGTTGAAGTCTGAGCCTCCCAGCCCCCCAGATATTTGAAAATCTTTGGCGCAGAAAACTCCAAACATCTTAGCCCAATTGAAATCCACAGTGTAGATCCTTTCTGTCTCATCTGTTGATCCTTGCTTTAGCCAAGTCAGGTCACTTCTACCTTTGCTTTACATCCATTTCAGCCAATTTTAATCCCAGCTGGCTCTTCTTCCATCTGCCCTTTTTCTGTGAAGAGAGATAGTCTGCATTCTCAGCTGTGCTGCTGCTGCTCTATATGTTCTCCCTGAATAATCACATCCATCCTCTTGGCGACTACTCATAGGATCTCCACTCCATTAGGAAGGAGGGAGATAGTGCCTCTGCCTACTACCATAGTGTTATATTTTCAGCTGCCTTCTGGATATCTTGAAACTGAGCCTATTATCTTTTTTATTGACCAAAGTGATTTTTTTTTTTTTTTTTGCGGTACGCGGGCCTCTCACTGTTGTGGCCGCTCCCGTTGCGGAGCACAGGCTCCGGACGCGCAGGGCCAGCGGCCATGGCTCACGGGCCTAGCCGCTCCGCGGCATGTGGGATCTTCCTGGCCCGGGGCACGAACCCGTTTCCCCTGCATCGGCAGCGGACACGGCGCCACCAGGGAAGCCCGACCAAAGTGATTTTTAAAAGGCTTTTGTGTTTGTAACTTGTTATGGCTTGGGTTGGTGAGGGGAGTTAATTCAAATTAAGCTTTTGTTAAACATCTACTGTGAGAAGTAAGAGTTTTTGTCTGATTCAGTTATTCTCCAGGTGCTGAGCACTTTCTGAGTCTCTTATTTCTCATTTTGATCATCCAGTTGTTGGAGCTGGAAACCTCAAGGGCATCTTCAACTCTTCCTTATCCTGTTGTCCAGAATCCAAATTTTAGCAGGAATTATTAAATCTACTTTTGAATAGCCCTTAAATCAGTCTTTTGTGTTTCTGGAGCTGATATCCTCGTTCAGGCAAGAGATGGATAGTGCAATAATCTTTTCATTGTTATCTCCACCTCCAATTTCTCTTCTAATCTAGTCACATTTCTCCAAAAGTGATTATAAAACAAATCTGATTCTGTTCCTTACCTGATTAAAAACTTTCAATGGCTCCCAGTAGACTGCATGCTAAAGCCAGATGCCAAAGTGTTATATACCAAAGCAGACCACTTTGACCTGCTCCAACAGTTTCCAAAAAATCAACATCTTAATATCCATTTAAAATGCAAAAAATAGGCACATCCCCCTTAACCTCAGATAAAGCTTGGAGATGGAGTACATATTTTAACAGCTGAAAGTTAAAAAATGTTTTGTTTGCTTCTTTTTGTCAAAATGATGACACTGAGTAAAAAAGAAATTGTCAAAATAGTTGTATCAAATGGCGATAGGAAAATAGCTATGGCAAAATTCATATATATTTACATTCAAGGCCCTTGCATGGTTTAAAACCTGGGCCAATTTTCCAAAAAAAATCATAAGTACAACACTAATTGATAAAATTGACTTTTGTCTATTTTATTAGTATAATTTTTTAAGTTAATATACATAACATATATTATATATAATAAGTTAATTAAGTTAATATATATAACTTATATAATAAGTTAATATAATAAAACTTGTAAGTTATAATAATATATATTATTATATTATAATTATATTAATATATAATTAAATTAATTATTAATATATAATTAATTATATTAATTATTAATATAATATTACAATTAATATATTGATTATTAATTGTTATATATAATTAATGTAATTATATATTATATTATTATATATTAATATGTATAACTTATATATAACATATATAATATATAATAATAAGTATAAATAATAAGTATAAAATAAGTATAAAGTAATAATATAACATATATATTATTATATATAATAATAAGTTAAGTAATATATATAGCTTGTATAATATAATAATAAGTTAATTAAGTTAATATATATAACATATATATTACATATAATATATTTTATATATTATTTTATAATTACTTATAAAATCAATGGAATAGTAAGTCTGTTTTGATGAACCCATCACTTTAAGTTGGTGTATAGATGATAGTTGAAGATTTATATCAAACTTAGTAAAGAATTACCTCACGTATTTTTCAGAAGTTCTCTTAATTCACTACTGGCCAATTCTGTGGATTTATCAACCCTGTAAAATATGTGGATACCCGTAGCATTCAAAATGCATATGGCTAGTATGCTGCTGTCTGATGCACTCACGTACTTCTGTTGCCACCAGGATCAGCTGTCTCTATTTCCAGTGCTGTTTATACCAGTAGTACTTGTTTTGTAATGACTAATTAATTTATTCATTTTTGAATTTTTAAATTTATTTATTTATTTTATTTTTGGCTGCGTCTGATCTTAGTTGTGGAACACGGGATCTTTTGTTTTGGTGCGTGGGCTCTTCGTTGTGGCATGCAGGCTTCTCTCTAGTTGCAGTGCTTGGGCTCTGTAGTTTGCTGGATGCGGGCTCAGTAGTTGTGGTGCGTGGGCTTAGTTGCCCCGTAGCATGTGGGATCTTACTTCCCCGACCAGGTATCGAACCAGTGTCCCTTGCAGTGGAAGGTGGATTCTTAACCACTGGACCACCAGGCAAGTCCTGTAGTGACTGTAATTTAATTAAATATGTGGAAGCTAGTAATATGTGAGTATGAAAAGAAAGTTTTTTCTATGAAAACTTAAACTGAGAGCTTTGGAAAATTCAATAAACATGAATTGTTAACAAATTCTGTAGAATTAGATGTAAGCAAACAAGTATAAAAAGATTGGGGAGAATCATAAAAGAGATAAGGATTTTGCACTGAGATTGTGCTACCCTAAGTGTGTTAAAACTAGAAAGTATAGGTGTTGCATTGTGCTGTCTTAATGTCAGAAAGTCTTGGGACTCCAATCAGTGTGACAACGACAACGTTTTGGCCTTATAGCAGAAGATTAGCAAATAAATGTAAATGTTTTAAGTGAAATCAAATAGTTTAAGGCATATATACTTTTCTTGTGATTCCTTAATTTAACCAGTTTTCAATTAACAGTTCTTAACTTCGAACAAGAGAGCTACTATTATGTTATTGTTACTATTAGCATTATTGTTTTTTTCCTTTTTGGTTGGTTTTGAAAAAAAAATCTTGGGTCATGCCTGAAAAATAGAGACAAATGTTTACAGGGTTTTTGTTGTTGTTGTTTTTAACTGCCTGTCTTTAATCTCGTGTTATTCTTCAGTTAAGCAGAGATAGCTAGAGAAACTTTCATCTGAGTTCATCCAAAAAAAAAAAAAAAAAGGACAACCTGGAAACACAAGTCCATGCATTAGTGGCTACCTTTCTGTATGGTATAAAACATTTCTGTCAGTTACTTTCATTACTGTTTTAAATGATTAAAAACATTATTTTTTAATTGAAGTATAGTTAATTTACAACGTGTTAGTTTACAGTGTACAACAAAGTGATTCAGTTATACATGTATATGTATTCTTTTTCAGATTCTTTTCCATTATAGGTTATTACAAGAGATTGAGTATAGTTCCCTATGCTATACAGTAGGTCCTTGTAAAAACACATTTTAGAGTGAAATTTTAAATCTAATGTTTGTGACACTAGAGGGACCACATAGTTCTTAAGAGCACACTTGGAAAAGTCATTGTGAAGTGTTTTCTGCCTTTCTGGTTTATCTTCTTCTGTCGTCCTCCACATACCATAAAGTCCAGATATAGAAAGTTACTTCCAATTCTTAAAAATGTCATATGCCATCATGCCTTTTTTCATATTGTTTTTTCTTCTAAAATATGGGTTCTTAGCCCACATCCACAGAGCATACCCTGCAGAGCCTAGAACTTTGGGATATGTGGTTCTCCTGACATTGTTTTAAAATGTGTGTGGATTTTTCTTAGCTTCAGGAAAATAAGCAATATGTCATCTCTAACCCAGTTCAAAAGTCTATGTTCATGAAAGCCCCTCTCTTTACGTGGCAGTATCTCCTAATTCAGCTTCTTTTCTTAACAACCCTCCTAAACAAGTGATGATGATCAGATTAAATGACTTGCCTAAAGACATGAATAATACTTTGTGCTTATTGTAAGTGAACACAATTTTGTACTTTAATGAACAGTGTAGAGTGAAATATGGTCATTTGGTTCACTTCACATTCTGCCGTAGAGGCGGCAATTTCCAAAGTGTTGATTTTCAATCTTATCTTTACTGTCTTATCATTCACCTGTGAAATACATCCTCATCAACAGCACACTTCAATGATCTCATTATACGTAGTGATTTTAACCTGGTAAAGGAGAAGGCGAATGCATTTTGAGAAAGTTTTACTCTGAGATTATTGAAGCTTGCACCAGTTAAAAATCACTGCTTTAAGCCTTGTCAGTTTGGCTGGTAAGAACCAAAGGATCGCTTTGGTTCTTTCAACTTTATTTATAATGAAATCATTTTTATTTTCTTGCTTTTTCCTAAAATCAAATTTGGTGATTTCCTCCTCCTGTCATTTCACTGGTTACATCAGTACCATTTGTTAAATTAATTGTGCTTAGTAGGAGATATTACAGTTGGCCCTTGAATAACCTGGGGGTTAGGGGCACTGACCCTTGGTGCAGTTGAAAATCCACATATAACTTTTCAGTTGGCACTCTGTATCCATGGTTCTGCACCCACTGATTGTCAACCAACTGTGGATGGAATAGTATTGTAGTTTTTATGGGAAAATATTCACATGTAAGTGGACCTGTGCAATTCAAACCTGTGTTGTTCAAGGGTTAATTGTAGTGTTTACTCTTTTTAACTTTAGTTATCTCACTGTTTTGAATTCTGGTTTTTAGATGTAGGTGGCCCTACTAGCTGCCATCCATACATATGTATGGATGTAGTTTAAGGCAAGGTTTTGAGTTCAGACCTATCTCAGTTCTAATCTTATTTCTGCCACTTACCACTTGTGGGATCCTGGGTATGTTATTTATGTACTTCAAGACCTAGTTGTCCCATCTGTAAAATGGGAATACTGTTACTATTTGACTGACTTGTACAGATTAAGCAGAATAAGGTATATAAAGCATCTGTGTGGTGACAGTTCAAAAGCAGCCTTAATACCGGACCCAGAGGACATGGTCTTATGTGTATCTCCTGTTCTAGAGCCTGGAACTGCAGTGTCAGGATCTTACGGCTTTTTTGAGATTGCAGAGCCCTCAATGGCAACACAAACAAACAAAAAACTTGACCACTTCCGTTTTTAAAATTTGCTTAAATATTTGTGGAATGAATATTGAGTAAGTGCCAGGTACTATGCTAGGCTCTAGGGATTCCACAAGTGTAAAGTTGGTTTTTGCTGTTAAGAAGCATGGTCTAGAAGAGACTGTAGAGAAGTAACAGGGAATTAAATTGCAGTGAGCTACGTGCTATATTAGGCACCTAATCCAGGCCTTTGGTGTAGTGGGGGGAGGAGGAGATGTGAGGGCACTCAGAGGAGGCTTGCTTTGAGTGGTTATTAGGTTATTTCACTAATGTATTGTGGTCTTATGTTAAATTTTTAAAAATCTAAAGGTATCCAGTAATCTGAGCACAAGGTAAAGAGAAATTAACAGCCCATTCACTTACTTAGCTAATGTTTATTGATGTTACACTTGACACAGTACTCTGGGAACAACACAATATATAAAAACTGGTCTCTGCTCTCTTGCTGATTATTAAAAAAAAAAAAAAAATATATATATATATACACACACACACACACACACACATATATGGCACTGTCCCCTTTTAGAGTGCCATCCTCTTTCCAAGCAGTATGTATTTAGGTATGTGTTTCTTACTTTATCCCATAGAGCTTTCAGACAGCCCCAGTGAGACCATATGCAGTAAAGGAATGTTAACATGTAAATAGCAAAAACCAATTGGTACATGGGAAGGGTCAGACAAACAAGGGCTACTAAGTTTTTGGTAAGGAGTTTTCAGATAAGTATTATAATTTCAGTTAATATTAGAAAAGAAAACATTAAAATTTAAAAAGTAGCTCATAACAGTAGCCTATTCATGCCAGCATTCTGTCTCTGTGAGAGGCACTGAAGGGGCATTTTGTCTACAACTTTAGAAATTTGTCCACTGTGACATTTATGGGTCTAATTTTATACTTATCCTCAAAGTAACAATAATGACAATAATATTTTGAGAGATTACTATGCACCAGCCTCTGTTTAAAACACTTTTAATCATCACAATTAACCTCTAAGGTAGGTATTATTTTACTGATGAGGAAACCAAGGCTCAGAGAAGTTAAGGAATTTCCTATAGCCACACAACTAAGCAAACACCATTAACCAGCTACCACATAACAGTAAGGATTCAAGCTGGGGACACTGGCTCCCAAAACGATGCTGTATCCCGAACTTCCCCAGATGTGTGTTTAGATGTGAATAAAGAGGAAATCTCTCCATAAAATGGGTGCTTGTACTTTATTTTTCACAGAGGTTATCTTCAGATACCAATGAAAATGAAGAGCCACTCCTAAGAAAGAGTTCTCGCCGATTTGTCATCTTTCCAATCCAGTACCCTGACATTTGGAAAATGTATAAACAGGCACAGGCCTCCTTCTGGACAGCAGAAGAGGTAAGTAGCAGCACCGTCATCAGCAAACATGTTCTCTAGTGCAGTGTTCACATTTTCTGTTGCAGGACATTAAAAATGTTTAACTTACATTATAAGGTACATTGAATAAGATCAGTTGTATAAGATAATGTTTGAAATACAAATACTATTTGTACTAAATAGTACTAAGTACTAAATAGTACTAAATACTATTAGTACTAAATAGTACTAAATACTAAATACAGGGTTCTGCAATGTTTTGTGTTTAGATTACTGTCTATAAACATGTTTTCTGCTGCAAAAATGTCATCTCAGTCTGCCAGAATTTTACCTCCAATATATTTCAGAACATTTTCCATTTTTAAACAGAGTTTTGGTTTGCTGTGACCAAATAAGACTAGTCTTTACTTATGGTTAGTGGAATAAATAAAATTGCAGCCATAGCTAAAGCATGAAATAGTGAAAGCCTTAGAGACCCTCCTTTCAGATGAGAGGCTCATCTGATGGTGCAGAAGGAGCTGTCACATGGGGAGTTTGCCTGGGCAGGGCACTCGCTTCTGAGGTGCTGGCCTGAATTCACGGTGCTCCTCCCAGCCTGGCCCTGCCCTCAGCCACATCAAACCTGGCACAGCTGTGCCGACAGGACAGCTGTGGAATGTTTTCTTGTAGTGTGGCAATTTCCGCCTAGGAAATGAGTTGAACACAGCAAATCAGAAGATCCTCGCTGGTTTGGTAAAAGGGTAGTTGGTCATGCAAGCGGTTGCTCCATAGTCTGCAAATAATCATTGTCTTCATTTTTGAATACGATGGATGATACCTGTATAGCACTCTGTTCTCTGTGTGTGCATATTTATCTATATAGATAGATATATCTATTTGTTTAGATATATTTGGATCTATTTATCTGTTTTTTGAGAAATTGACTCTTTACATATGCTGTTGAGAATGCAGACTCTGGAACCAGGCTGCCTAGGTACAAATCCTGGCTCTACCACGTTCTAGCTGTGCCACTGGCAAAGTTGCTCTGTGAAACCTCTCTGTGTATCCTCATCAGTAAATTGGGCTAATAGTACCTAGTTCTGGTTGTTAGGATTAACTAGAAGTGTAGAATGTTACTTGGCATTTAGCAAGCACCAAATAAATGTAAGCTATTATTTTGCACAGAAGGGGGGAGATTTATACTAGAAATCAGAAGGCGCCAATTTTGAAGCTTCTGTTACATTGATTTTACCCACCTACCCATCTTTGTTATTTTATATTTGTTAACGTTATTAACATCTTTGTTATACTGTAGTTGGCATGTAGAGCAAAAAACCAACCCAAACCCAAACTCAGCATTTTCAAATTGGGCCATAGTGCTAGGCACACCTGACTGTCTCTAACTGTGGTTTTTAGAAAGTTTTTTGTGAGATGTGGTTAAGAGAACAAACGGAGTACATAGGTGGCTTTTTCATTCATCATGTTAAAAAAATACTTGTGATACCTGGGTTTTTTTAATTCATCAAAAAATTTCTTGCATCTTTTAGGAAATGTAATATGTGTAGTACTATGACTTAAAAAACACTAATTTTTAAAAAATTAAAATATAAAGTTGGTACATGTTTTATAGACAGCTGATAGAAAGATTCAAATACATAATTAATTGGGAAGTCAAACACATTTTTAGTTCCACATATTATTCATTTAAACAAATTATGTAAGTTACAGTTTAATCAACTCTAGATTTCATTGTTTTATCAGTGATTTAGCTTTATTCCTAAATATGCCTGATCATCGAAGCCTTGATTCAGAAGATAAAGTTCTGGTGTTTGGGTTTTTTTTTCAAAGCTACCCAGGCAGTTCTGTTAACCAGTAGTTTGTAATCAATCTTTAGATTGTAAAATTGAGAGTTTATTCAAATGAGATAAAGCTGGGGGAAAAGTTTTACCTTTTAGGAATGGAAAATGACTAATGTAGATAAGTTTAATATTTAAGAGAGAGCATATTGTAATATTAAAATTTAGTATCAGGAGTATAATACACAAAAACCAGGAAGATGTCAGTTAAACCCGAGTGAACTCTTAATAGAATAGGACATGATTTTTGGCTTACATATTTTAAAAGATGTATACAAATATTTCCTCTCTGCTCCATTGTATCCCCAACATTTAGCACAGTGTCTGGCATGTAGTTGGTGCTCAGTAAACATTTAAAAAATAAAGTAATGAGAAAAAGGACTTTGGAAAAGAACATAAATGATTGAAAGGATGAAACTTTAGTCTTTTTTTGAAATGGTGAAAGAGATTAGGGCTTTGTTAGAATAAATAAAAGAAGGACAAAAGACAATTACATATTTCAAATGTTTATGAGGTTATTATGAAACATACTTAAGAGATCTTCCTGAGACAAAATGATATCTACAAGGTACATTTAAAGACTATTTTACAATTGTAAATTTCACCAAACTCTAGAGTACATTTCTATTAATTCCAAGGACTAGTTCTAATAAACATTTTCCAAAATATTTCTATTTCCAGAGGAAGCCATATCTATAAATTGTTTTAAAACCCAGATTGTTATGTGCCTGACATTACTTCTGGGTATAAAAGTAGATTAGTCAGCAGTAAGGTAGCAGCTACAATTGCTTAGCAAGTGCCTAGTTATCTGTCTAACACAATGGTAAATATGTATAATATGTTAAAGAAATGGCTGCTGAAAGGCATTAGTTTATTCACCTCAGTTCCTTCTTGACTGTTTCTACTCTCTCCCCATTTTGCCCCTTCCTTCATTGCTTCCAGATTTTGGCTTTCCCCCAAGCTTTATTGATATAGTTGACATATAACATTGTGTAGGTATAAAGTGTACAACGTATTGCTTTGATACACTATGTATGGCAAAATGATTACCACCATAGTATAAGCTAACACCTGTATCCCATCACATAGTTACCATTTCTTTTTTGTGGTGAGAATAGGTTAATTTTAATATTTTGAAAGGACATCCTGGCCAGCTTCTCAATTAGCTAGAAGATAGATGTCTTCATAATGTTTTAATTTTGTTCTGTTCCTTTGTAACTTTCTTAGTTTGAGCTGCTATAATAATATCATAGAGTAGATAGCTTGCAAACAACAGAAATTTATTTCTCACAGTTTTGGAGGCTGGTGATTCTAAGATCAAGGTGCCTGCAGATTTGATATCTGGTGAAGGCTTGCTTCCTGTTGCATAGACAGCTGTCTTCTTGCTATGTCCTCACATGGCAGAAGGGGCAAAGGAGCTCTCTGAGGTCTCTTTATAAGGGCATTAATGCCATTCATGAGGGTGACCTAATCACTTCCTAAAGACTCCACCTCCAAATATCATCACATTGAGGATTAGATTTCAATATGGACTTTGCGGGGACACAAATACTCAGTCTATAGCAAGAATGATGAAATTTTTTTCTTTTTCACATTTTACTGCCAATGAGATGTCCTACCTTAACTTTGAAATGGAAGTCAGTTTTCCATACTTCGAGAAGAATTTAAGTTAAAACTTTCAAAAATCTTTTTACTTCAGGTTGATTTATCAAAGGATCTCCCTCACTGGAACAAGCTTAAATCAGAAGAGAAGTATTTTATCTCTCACATCTTAGCCTTTTTTGCAGCCAGTGACGGAATTGTGAATGAAAATTTGGTAAGATTTTTGTTTCCACTTTTGTTCTCATTCAGCAGTTAAATGATAGTAATGGTGGTAAGATAATCAGACTGAGTCTGAAAAATGATGTCTTAGAAATGAACTTAACTCTTGAAAAAATTTTTTCTGATGAAGTGTCAGAGGCAAGGATACATTTCTGTTATTTGACCCCCCAAAATATCATGAAATCAAGCATATTGTACCAATCAAAACTACTTACAAGGCATAAGCATGAGTTTGAATTTACCCTTAGATAGTAATCCTAATAGAGAACCTGCACCTTAATAATCTTTCCAGAGCTCTGCAATAGAGCACTGGGTCTGGCTTCCCATTTTTAAACTTCTATTATGGTTGGTTAGAAGACATGCTTTCTTATTAAAAAGAATGGGAAGATGCAAATTTTCATTATAAGCTTGTAGGGGCTTCAGTAGATCTACTTAAGGTCAATTCTACAAAGCAAAATAATTATTTTTGGTAGATGTTCTGAAATTTATTTGGCTTTATAGGCAGCATCTCCACCTAATAGGTCAGTTTATTTAATTGCTTAAGAATATAGTATGCAACTAATTGTGGAGGGTTGATGGATTAAGTAGTACTGCTTAAAATAATTCATAAGGTCTTTCTGACCTGTCTGTGGCATGACAGGTGATTTTTAAGTGGTAATTCTGATGTCCAGATTCTGATTTGCAGTGTTTAATGAGAGCCCATAGAATTGGATATATTTGTTTCCCTTATCTTCTTAGGTGGAGCGCTTTAGTCAGGAGGTGCAGGTTCCAGAGGCTCGCTGTTTCTATGGCTTTCAAATTCTCATCGAAAATGTTCACTCAGAGATGTACAGTTTGCTAATAGACACTTACATCAGAGATCCTAAGAAAAGGTATTACTGCTGGGATTTTATTTACAAAGGTTTATCCTATTGCTTGATTATGTTAATATTAAGGAACTAAATATTAGGGAACGATTATTCAAATATGGAAGTTTAGGAGTACAATATTTTCTATTGCTTAATAATGTGTTAGATTAAAAAAAACTTGTATAGGACCAGTAAATCTTTGGATAGTATATCTTAAAAAACTGTTCACACACTGTTCTGTTTAGAAATTAAATATTCTAATTTAGTCAATTTTGTATAAGACCAGATCCAAAGCACTAATTTGAGTTTTACTTTCACTTCTATATTTTATGGACATGCAAAAATACAGAAAAACTACAGGTCTGTTGCATACCATAGAATTGCATAGAATCAAATATAGTCTGATTAAAAACAAGTAAATTGGAGATTCCCTGGTGGTCCAGTGGTTAGGACTCGGCGCTTTCACTGCTGAGGGCCTGGGTTCAATCCCTGGTCGGGGAACTAAGATCCTGCAAGCCGTGTGGCGCAGCCAAAGATAAAAACAAAAAAAAAAACCCAAAAAAACCAAGTGAATAACTTTGCCATTAATCTTTTGTTTTTACAGGGAATTTTTATTTAATGCAATTGAAACAATGCCATATGTTAAGAAAAAAGCAGATTGGGCCTTGCGATGGATAGCAGATAGAAAATCTACTTTTGGTATGTAGCTTTAATTTATATATGATCAAATTAACCTTGGGTTATACAATGCTATTTTACATGGTGTAGTATCACTATTCCTAAGAATTAATTCGAAACTGGTGAAAAATAATCTAAATCTATTATCTATTCTGTTTATTAAATTGAAAGTTGAAAGGTTAAATGTCAGCGCATAATTACAGGTAAATAAGAATCAGTCACATAGACTCTGACAAGAATATTAGAGCAAGACTATATGCTTTCAGTAATGTTTATTTTCCCTAAAATAAAGCAAGTCAAAGTCTTAACACTTTTCAGGGAACAAATATGTAAATTAGTGCACTCAACTAAGGCAAGAAACAGTTTGCAATAACAGGCTTATTTTTCACAGATAAGTTAAACGCAAACACCCTTTTGGGTGAGTTGAGATCCAATAACATTTTTTTACGGAAGCGATTAACATTGTTTCTTATAATATAAATATTTATTACATTTAATTAAAATATTCAGATATTTAATTTAAATAGCTCTAAGTACCTTTCTTATTTATTTCACAATTGGTTGTCTTTACTTTCTGGTTTTATTCATCATGTGGGGAAAGAGGTCTCAAAATTTTTGGTCTAAGTACTCCTTTGCACTCTTAAAAATTATTGAGGACTGGTTATATCTATTGCTATTTTCATATTAGAAATTAAAGCCAAGAAACTTTCAAAATATTTAATTATTAATGCATATTAAATTAACAGTAATAACCCATTGCATTTTGAAATAAATAATGTATGTTTATGAAAAGAAACACTGTATTTTCCCAAAAAATTGGAATGGTCTAGTTTTGGCCATTCCATTCTCACTGGAATGAGGATGGCCTAGTTTTCTATTTTTGCAAATCTCTTTAATGTCTGATTTAATCGGAGGATAGCTGGATTATATCTACTTCTGCATTCAATTTGTTGCAGAATGTTGTTTTGGTTGAAGTATATAAAGAAAATCCAACCTCCTTCAGATATGTAGTTAGAAAAAGGAGAAGTATTTTACCAGACTTTTCAGATTGTTGTGAATATGTTGTGTAGCCTTTGGAAAACACCACTGTATATTCATGAGAGAATGATGGTAAAAAAGATAAATAGTGTCTTATTATTACTATGAAAATAGTTTTGACTTCACAGACCTCCTGGGTCTGTGGATCTCCAGGGATCCCTGGACCACACGTCGAGAACCAGTGATGTAGTGTAAGATATGGGCAAGATGTAGTGTATCAGGGAAGAAACATATATGTCTGCATTGCTTTCAGTTCATTTCAAGAATGAGAAAAGCAGTGATTCTCAGTGTGCATAAAATCATCTGGAGAATTTGTGGAAAAATCCTGCCGATTCCTGGTTCTCACCAGAGAGTGATCTGCATTTTATACCCAGCTGATTTTCTCACAAGTGGATTGAGAAGCACATTTTGAGAAACATTGGCTTTAGAGAAAAACAAAGGGAAATGTCAGGGTGTTCAATATGCACTGAAAAGATTAGTGTGGATAGAAAATGATGGACAGGCTCACAAAAAGCATGTCTTTCATGATACTACCAAAGAAGTAACCTAGAAATAGAGAAAATAGAGGAGGGTGGCAGTCATCCTGTGACAATCTGCTTAGTTTTTTTAAAAAGTGAGATATACTGCTTAGTTTTTTAAAATATCTTTAAAGAACTTTAAAACATTAAATATATAGATTCAACCTTAATATACGTAATGAAATTACATTTCAAACATCAAAATAAGTATGAGTTACACAATCTTATTGCATTGCATCATAGAGGTTAGCTGTATCTTAAAAATGCATCCTACTTTCCTATCTCTAAAATCATGAGGCCTTTACAATTCATTACAGCTTTTAGAAGAAATGTTTTGGAACATTTGTAGCTCACATCTATTCTTGAAAATTTGTAAAATTTACCCCTCATAATCCTTTAATCTTCTCCAAAAAGAATAGCCTTCTATAATTATTTCTGTTATGATTTTCATTCTGTAGCATTCATGTGAATGCGTAGAATAGTTAAAATGACAATGTTCCTCTTATTCAAAGTTTGTATAAAATTATAGTCTAGTTCCCTTATAGATGAACATTCACATGGCATCACATTTATGTCAATTAAAAATGAATCAATTATACCTATTACCTTATTAATAGCAAGATGAAAATATACTAATCTATGTTAAATTAATGATAAATCTCCATCCTAAAACAAATAAGTCACTAGTCTAAAGAGATATTTTTGTTTTCAAAAGGGTCAACAGAGCATAGTGTTCAAACATACATGTATGTACATATTGCATTCACAAACACGTACCTGCAAAAAAAAAAAAACAAAGAAAACAAACAAACAAACACGTACCTGCACTCACAGGCACGTGTGGTGCACAGATATATCACCTCTTTTTTTGCGTGTGGAAGGCTCTCCTTTGTCCACATTCCAAGACCTGCAGGAGTCCAGTGTTGGACCTAAGACCTGAAGTTGACATACCTTTCTGCTCTAGTAGGTAGAGGTGGCAAACTTCCTCCTCTGAAAACTTGGCCGCAGCACTAACTTGTTGATTGTATTTCTTGGCAAAACAGTTGTGATATTATTATTAAAAAATATATGTAAAAGTATATATTATACATATATAAGCTTGAAAATGTCTGCAGTATATGATATTTCAGAAAGTGAAACTATTTTTTGTCTCCCAGGGGAAAGGGTGGTGGCCTTTGCTGCTGTAGAAGGAATTTTCTTCTCGGGATCTTTTGCTGCTATATTCTGGCTAAAGAAAAGAGGACTTATGCCTGGACTTACTTTTTCCAATGAACTCATCAGCAGAGATGAAGTAAGGAATGAAGTATTCTTCTACTTATATTTGTAATCATAGCTGCTGTTCATTTATCTTTCCTTCTGCTGAAAATACTTATGGTGACACAAATATCCTGTTAATTAAAATAAAACAGGAAGTCATTTCTTCCTTGGATATTAAGACTCTGTGTTTTCTTCCTACCTCTCTTACTGTTCCTCCTCAATCTCTGCCCATCCTTATGTACCAATGTACTCCTGGGTTCCCACTTTGGTCGCTCTCCTTCCCTATACATGACCTCCTGGCTGATCTTATTTATTCCCATGGAATCAGCTGCCACCTAGATGCTCATAACAACTAAAACTTTATCTGTAGCCTGGTTATTCTTTCCTGAGCTCCAAACCCATAAATTCAAGTGCATGATAGACGTTTTCTCCTGGAAGGCTCCACAGATATCTCAAACCTAGTATCAAGCTCATCATCTTTCTCCTGAAATGTGTTCTTCCTGTTTTCTCTGTCTCATTGAGTGCCTCTACCTTCTACCCAGTCATACGAATTTGAAATTTGGGAGTCATTTTAAATTGCTTCTTTTTTTTTTTCTTTGCTATATCCAGTCAGTCACTAAATCTTGTTTCCCTCTGTCTGCAACACTCTTTCCACCTTTTTTACCATTTTTGTTTTCATCTGTTGATTACCTTCTCACAAGTTGCCACTTAAAACTTTCCTACCCCAATTAGGTAAAACTGACCACTCTTTGCTCTATGTATTCCTTTGAAACCTGAACTTGTCCCTACCTTAGAGTCCATAACATGTATTGCACTTCTTTTTTTTTTTTTTAACATCTTTATTGGAGTATAATTGCTTTACAATGGTGTGTTAGTTTCTGCTTTATAACAAAGTGAATCAGTTATACATATACCTATGTTCCCATATCTCTTCCGTCTTGCGTCTCCCTCCCTCCCTTCCTCCCTATCCCACCCCTCTAGGTGGTCACAAACCACCTAGCTGATCTCCCTGTGCTATGCGGCTGCTTCCCACTAGCTATCTATTTTACGTTTGGTAGTGTATATATGTCCATGCCACTCTCTCACTTTGTCACAGCTTACCCTTCCCCCTCCCCATATCCTCAAGTCCGTTTTCTGGTAGGTCTGTGTCTTTATTCCTGTCTTACCCCTAGATTCTTCATGACATTTTTTTTTCTTAGATTCCATATATATGTGCTAGCATACAGTATTTGTTTTTCTCCTTCTGACTTACTTTACTCTGTATGACAGACTCTGGGTCTATCCACCTCACTACAAATAACTCAATTTCGTTTCTTTTTATGGCTGAGTAATATTCCATTGTATATATGTGCCACATCTTCTTTATCCATTCATCTGTTGATGGGCACTTAGGTTGCTTCCATGTCCTGGCTATTGTAAATAGAGCTGCAATGAACATTTTGGTACATGACTCTTTTTGAATTATGGTTTTCTCAGGGTATATGCCCAGTAGTGGGATTGCTGGGTTATATGGTAATTCTATTTTTAGTTTTTTAAGGAACCTGCATACTGTTCTCCATAGTGGCTGTATCAATTTACATTCCCACCAGCAGTGCAAGAGTGTTCCCTTTTCTCCACACCCTCTCCAGCATTTATTGTTTCTAGATTTTTTGATGATGGCCATTCTGACCGGTGTGCGATGATATCTCATTGTGCTTTTGGTTTGCAATTCTCTAATGATTAATGATGTTGAGCATTCTTTCATGTGTTTGTTGGCAGTCTGTATATCTTCTTTGGAGAAATGTCTATTTAGGTCTTCTGCCCATTTTTGGATTGGGTTGTTTGATTTTTTGTTATTGAGCTGCATGAGCTGCTTGTAAATTTTGGAGATTAATCCTTTGTCAGTTGCTTCATTTACAAATATTTTCTCCCATCCTGAGGGTTGTCTTTTCATCTTGTTTATGGTTTCCTTTGCTGTGCAAAAGCTTTAAGTTTCATTAGGTCCCATTTGTTTATTTTTGTTTTTATTTCCATCCCTCTAGGAGGTGGGTCAAAAAGGATCTTGCTGTGATTTATGTCATATAGTGTTCTGCCTATGTTTTCCTCTAAGAGTTTTATAGTGTCTGGCCTTACATTTAGGTCTTTAATCCATTTTGAGTTTATTTTTGTGTGCGGTGTTAGGGAGTGTTCTAATTTCATACTTTTACATGTACCTGTCCAGTTTTCCCAGCACCACTTATCGAAGAGGCTGTCTTTTCTCCACTGTATATTCTTGCCTCCTTTATCAAAGATAAGGTGACCATATGTGTGTGGGTTTATCTCTGGGCTTTCTATCCAGTTCCATTGATTTATATTCCTGTTTTTGTGCCAGTACCATACTGTCTTGATTACTGTAGCTTTGTAGTATAGTCTGAAGTCTGGGAGCCTGATTCCTCCAGCTCTGTTTTTCTTTCTCAAGATTGCTTTGGCTGTTCGGGATCTTTTGTGTTTCCATACAAATTGTGAAATTTTTTGTTCTAATTCTGTGAAAAATGCCAGTGGTAGTTTGATAGGGATTGCATTGAATCTGTAGATTGCTTTGCGTAGTAGAGTCATTTTCAAAATGTTGATTCTTCCAATCCAAGAACATGGTATATCTCTCCATCTATTTGTATCATCTTTAATTTCTTTCATCAGTGTCTTATAATTTTCTGCATACAGGTCTTTTGTCTCCTTAGGTAGGTTTATTCCTAGATATTTTATTCTTTTTGTTGCAGTGGTAAATGGGAGTGTTTTCTTAATTTCACTTTCAGATTTTTCATCATTAGTGTATAAGAATGCCAGAGACTTCTGTGCATTAATTTTGTATCCTGCTACTTTATCAGATTCATTGATTAGCTCTAGTAGTTTTCTATTGCACTCTTGTCTCTCTCCTCTACTGGACTCAAGTTCCTTGAGTGCAGAAACCTTGTCATTTATCTTTGTGTTCTCAGTGTTAGACAGTTATAGCCATTTGGGTCACATTTATTGACTAATCCTGGCTCCTTAGCTTATTTCTAAAGTGAATTTGTCAAGTTACTTAACTTCTCTGAGCCTCAGTTTCTTCAGTTATACACCTTAACAGGCTTTTGTTAAAATGCAATGAAACAATATGTAAAAGTACTTTTTGGGAATCCCCTCATAGTCCAGTGGTTAGTACTCTGTGCTTTCACTGCTAAAGGGGAGCGAGTTCAATCCCTGGTTGGGGAACTAAGATCCTGCAAACCGCATGGCATGGCCAAAAGAAAAAAAATACTTTGTGTAATTACTTTGTGTTGTTTTGTGTCTTTAAATTTCTAATAATTTTTATTATTAATGTTATATATGATTATTATAGAGAATTAAGAGAATAAAATCATTCAGTCTCAACACGCAGAGATAGCCACCTTCCATATTTTGTATTTCCTTCTGGACAATTTCCTACATTTAAACCTATGTAAATATATACAAACATATTTTTATAATTTGAGATATTCTGCGTTTTTCGTATTTTTTTGAGCTAAGATCATCTTTTTTCACTAAGCAGAATATTATGAACATTATTCTATGACATTAAGCATTTTTCAGAAACAGTTTTGTTAGATTATATATTACATATCCTAATGAGTACATGTATCATTTATTTGACTATAATTAGAAATTTAAGTCGTTTCCTGGTTTTTTGTTTGTTTTGCTATAATGCAAAATGACTATCTTTGTATATAAGCTTTGTCTCAATTTCATACTATTTTCCTAAGGTAGATTCCCTAGAAATAAAACTACTAGAGTATAAGGCATGAACATTTTAAAGGCCATCATACTCACTTGCAGATTTCTTTTCAGAAATCAGATAACAATTTGTAGCCCTGCCTAACAATGTATGAACATGTCTTTTCTTACTATACCCTTACCAGATTTACTTGTTAAATATTGGATAAATTTGATAGGAGTAGTTAGTATCTCATTATTAGTTTTAGTTGCATTTATTTGATTACTGCTTAGATTGAACATTGTTTTCATAGTGATACTAGTCATTTGTCTTTTTTTCTGTAGTTACCTGTTCTGGTCTTTTGCTTTTATTACCGTCGGTATATATTCCCAATGCACAGTAACTGATTAGGCTCTTTCAATAAGTATTTGTTTATTGAGTTTGTTATATTTATCACATGAATATAATATAAAATATGAATTTTGTTATATTTACTGCAAATATTTTCCCAGTTTGTCATTTGCTTTTTAATTTTGTTTGTTCTATTTTTTTTTTTTTTTTTTTGGGTGAAGTAGATGAGGATAGCTTTATTTCTTTGCTAGGCAAAGGGGGACACAGTGGGCTCCTGACCTCGAAGAAAACTACATTTCTCTGTTCGAATCTGCCTTTGGAACTCAGGGAAGGTCATGGAGGCTGGAGTCTTGCCTACAAGAAATAGGGGACAAAAGGGCCTCCAAGCCTGGGAGCCCCACAGGGCCTCACTCAGTTTCACTCCACACTTTTCTTTGATATTCCTCAATCTTGAGGACAGATATTGGACAAGAAAGGGAACAATCATTTTGGATAGAGATGTTAATCATAAACAGAGGAACCCTGTTTTAGGGAGACTTGGTTTTAATCCTTACTTCGGTTTTTATCTTTCCCCAAATCTTTCAGGGAAGTGGGTGATGACTGTTCTGACTACTTCCTGCTCAGATGGGGCATAGTCCTGCCTAATTTTTGGGCAATAGATACCAAATTAAACATATTTGAGTTCCACATCCTGGATCCGAGTCTTATATGATTAAGATCTCAATTCCTTGGTCCGGTTAGAGGTAAGAGTGACAACTGGAACTTTAGTAGACAGAATGGATCTCATTCCCTTAGGAATTCAGGATAGGTCTGAAGGCCAGTTTGGAACTGGTACTTAGGAGAGACTTGTTGTAGCCAGTTGTTTCCAAACTATCCCTTGTATGGTGAAAACCCATCAAGGCAATCCTGAAGACCTGGAAATAGGAAGCTGACCACATATCTAGCAGTTAGAATTATCAAAAAGAATCAGCATATGAATCTATAGGTAGAAGGTATGAGAAAGGCTAAGAAAACAGAATTTTCATTCTGCTTGTCGGAACAAATACTTGTTTCCCAAAGGGTGAGATGTCCACTTCTCGGGAGTCTGCTCGCTGGCTGTAGGCAGGCTTGGCTGGTCAGTCTCTGGTAATCTTCTTACTCTGGTGTGATGTACCCATGGCTTTACTCCATCCCATTTTAGAGAGACGTGAGTAGTAAGAAGAATGTTATAGGATCCCTTCCTAGGATCCCTTCTGTTTCTCTTTAAGCTGCTGCTTAGGTCCTTGCTCTTTCCATACTTTCAGCAGCACCTTGTCTCCTGCTTTGAGGGGATGCAAGAGAGCTTCCAGGTGAGGGGGAGACCTGTGGAACATAAACTCATCCATGCATACAGTTAACAATTGACCAGTCTGTTGTACATAGTGTTTAATTTTTTTCTTCCTGTGTTAGATGTTTCTCTTTTTTACTGTTACTACTTTTTCCCTTCTGGCTGGAAAGGCTTCTACTCAACCTTGATCCGGATGTAATCCTCTTAAATCTTTAGCCAAAATCTCATTGAAGAGGGTGAGGGAATTTTTAAATCCTTGTGGCATCTTTGAGTTTGACATAGCTCAGAAAATTCCAAGTTTACAATAATACAGGAATGAATGTGTCTGAAATCACATCCACAATGGTCATGTAGTTTTATCATAATTACTCCATTTTGACTCTCAAATGCATTCCCCATGTCAATGTTAAGGCAGATGTACAATGCACCTCTGAAAGGCCACAAAACAGGCCGCTTTTTACCGCTTTTTAAAGTTAAACCATGTATAGGCCAGAGTGACTTCCTCATACCTCAATATGTGCAGATTTTTTTCTTTCATTTCCCCTTTTGATTGCAAATCTTTCAGTAGAAGACATTGATGATCAAAATATCTGTCCCTTGGTGCCAGGGTGATTCAGCTGTTTGCCCCAGGTGTAGATCATGTCCCTTGGTGCTAGGCCTCCTTTGTATTTACCTAGTCAATCCACATTGGGGGAAAACTGATCAAGTATAGTGAACAAGCACAGAGGTATGTTAATGAGGACATGCTTTATAGGCTATACATTTTATCATTTATACCCAATTGTCACACAAGCATTGTACATGTGCTTTCAGCAATAGACCTAAAACAAGCAGTGGTACATGATGAGTAATTACACTCTGATACCTTCACTGGGTAGTTTTCCTTTCCTCCTAAACATCAGGGCAAAAGTGTGACTAACACAATAACTTTCATAAATTCAAACTTCAATTAACAGAACTAGAATTTCATATCTATTGAAACATAATCCTTTTCTCTAAAATTACCCCCATTTTCATAACCCAAGAGTCTCCAATTTCTGGAGGGACTAGGCAGAGATAAAAGAATATTTCAGTTTTTCCTACAGAGGTGTAATTTACCCAATTGTTCTAAGTCATAAGTAGCTTGAGGGGAAGGGCTTCCCTATGTCTGGGAAAACCATAAACATTATTTACCAGCCCACTCAGTAACTAATCCTTTTGCTAACTTTTTATGAAGCCATCAGATTCTCCATTAAGATTTTAAAATTTCTTAACCAGCTCAGCTGTATGATATGAAATTTATCAGAGACCTGTATTTGTCAAAAGGGGTCCTTCACATAAGCCTTCTTGAAGATGAAGTACCTTTGCAAAAGCATCAGAGTACCGCAGCAGAAAGACTTAAAAGGGCTCAGTTAAGCATCTGACTGCAATGTAATTGGTAAAGAAACTTGGTTACAATAACCAGGATTACATTTAACTTGACTGGATTACATTTAATTTAACATACCAAATAATCCTAGTTAAATATTTCTCTCTGAGATGCCTCAGGGGCCCTCTGAAGAATCTCAAAGTTAGCTGGAGATCAAAAGAACCTTTAGAAACTGCCAAGCAATACTTACTCATTTTATACAAAGTGAAAAGATTTCAAGGGCAAATAGGAATCTGGTCTTGCCCTAGCCCACTCCCAGCAAAATCCATTTACCCAACTAGATTTAATCCAATCTTTGAAAATCCTGATCATGCACAACTTTAAAAACATGTGCTTTCTTATGGAGAATTATTCCTAAAGAGTTTACCCAAAAGCTCTTATCTCACTTGCATTACTTAACATTGATGACTCTAAAGACATGTCTATGTTAATCAAACCAACAAGCTTAAGCCACCTTCAATAGCAGATATTAATTCAGTACTGAATATTTCCCAGATCATGTGGTCCTAAAATTTATCTTGGCCATTTTTCTAGACATTTAGATATAATTTGTAAGTGTTTACTTTTAAGTCAATTAGATAGAGCTCATTTACAAGTTAACTTTTATGTAAAGACTGAACCAGAGATCTGAGTTTTTTTGCTTGAGTTTAAAAAGGCCTTCTTTCCCTGCCTTTTTCTTCAGTCTCAGGAACTAGAGATGGTCTAGATAAAATAAGTGTTCTGGCGGGCCCAGGCACAGGGGGAGAGAAATAACAATTCCTTTTCATGGGGGAATAGCTGAAGATCTTCCAATTTTGTAAAAATACCCTGGGTGGGGTGTTATAAGATGGAACAGAGCTCTGATCACCCATAACAAGGCTAGTCCAGAAGGGAAAATCCCAACCAACATTCTGCCACAGGCCAAACCAGACACAATAGGACGGATTCCCTGGTGTTGTCACACGTGAGCCCTGTTAGTGAGCCCTGTTATTCAAAGACGTCTCAACCAGTCAATGTACTGACATGCATACTTACAACAAACATGGTCCCACGAACAAAACATGTACAACTCTTTTCTCAGTCTTCCTTATTTTCCTTTCCCTTCAGAAACAACCAGCTCTAGGCAAAATGACTTTCCTTTCTCTTTGTACCATCAGCTTGTTACCTAGCTGCTCACTTTTATTATGTAACTGCATGAATGCTTGAAAATATGGAATTTCTCCTGTTTTTCTATTCCTGTGACAAAACAGCTCTAGCTGGAGAATAGTATAATAATTTAGGCTACCATTCAAAGACCATCTTTCCTCATTTGGGCTTCCCTGGTGGTGCAGTTGTTGGGAGTCCGCCCACGGATGCAGGGGACACGGGGTTCGTGCCCTGGTCCGGGAAGATCCCACATGCCGTGGAGCGGCTGGGCCCGTGAGCCATGGCCGCTGAGCCTGTGCGTCTGGAGCTTAAGCTCCGCAATGGGAGAGGCCACAACAGTGAGAGGCCCGCGTACCGCAAAAAACAACAACAACAACAAAAAAAACAAAGACCATCTTTCCTCATTTTCAAGAATGTACGTTGGCCAAACAGAATTACAATAGAATTTCATTTTTTTCCTAGTTATAGGTTTAGAACTATAGGTCGATGAGTCTGCCAAGATTTTTCCCAGGGGGCTATCAGATGGAGAAAGAGGAGGAGAAAGAGGGGAAGGGGAAGAGGAAGAAGGAGAAGGAGAAAAAAAGAAAACGGAGAAGAAGGAGAGGAGGAAGAAGGAGGAGAAGGAAAAGAAGAAGAAGGAGAAGAAAAAGGAGGACTTCCTATATTTGATTGATAGAACACTCACGAGCGGACTGAAAACAAAACAGAACCCTCGCCAGCAGACGGAAGCCTTATGCCAGAAAAAAACAGACAGCACAAAGCTCAGAGTGGTTGCTTCCAAGTCCTACTTATCCCATGACCTTAGTCTAAGCTGCGCCTTACAGATGGGATTTCTGAAAGAGAAAATCCCCAGATGGGAACCAAACGTTCCCCAGATGGAACCAAAAGTTCTTCAGAGGGACAAAATTGAAGGAGCCTGAGAGTGCACTCCAAGGGACTTACCCAGATTCTGGCAGAGGTGTTGCGACATCAGACGCTATCTTTTCTGCTTCCCCAAAACAATTCCTAGGAGTAGGACATCCAGGGCGGTCCAGGCAGGAGGAAGAGAGGAATGTCCTCAAGGCAAAAAGGGCCTCGGCAGTTGCTAGGGCGGTCCCTCTTCCTCTGTCTATTCCCACCTCAGAGTTCCAGCTGCCAGGATGGCAGACAGGGTTATGACTGGGGGCTCGGCCTCCAGGCAAGGGTCCCAGTTGATCTGGCTTCTAGGGACACCCTCCCCGGACCGTCCCCGAGGCAGTCCCTTGGTGATCACCAAAATTGTTACCGAAAGCTTGGCCTCTCTGTATACCGGTGCCAAATCGAATCTCGGGACAGAGTTTTGGGTGAAGTAGAAGAGGATAGCTCTGTTACTTTGCCAGGCAAAGGGGGACACAGTGGGCTCCTGCCCTCAAAAATTGTGTGTCCCTTGTTTGTTCTTTTAATGTACAAAACCCTGAAATTCGTGGGATCTACTTTCAGAGATGAGTTAAATAGTCACACATACTTTGGTTTTGGCTTTTGAACATTTAACTCTTTAATGCCATTGAAATTTCTTTAGTACAAGTATGGAATGTAATATAAATAAAGCATAGGATAAGTTAGAATGTAACTTAATTTTATTTCACACACTCTTCAGAAGTTTTTCCAATTCTCTTTAAGTAATCCTTCCTTCTCCATTGACTTGTGATGTCTTCTTTATTATATATTAAGACTTCAAGTATACTAAAATCTGTTTCAGGGCTTTTTCTTTTTCATTAACCTATATGTCAATATCATGCCATAATAAACTATTTTAATTATTGTAGTTTTTTATGTTTTGATAATTAGTAGGCTAAATCTCATAACTTTTATTTTTAAAGTGTTCTTAAAAGATTCTGCCCATTTAGTCTTCCAGATTAATTTTTTAACTTAAAAACAACCCCACTAGGATTTTGATTAGAGTCGCTTTAAACCTGAAAATTAATTTTATTCCCTTATTGATTTAACAATTACAAGTGCCTGCCTTTGACTTACTCATCTCTGTAATAGATAGCTAGCTGTCGGTTCTAATCAACACTACGTTGTCACCTTTCAGCAGTTCATTTGAAATGCAGCCTTTGGTAATTTGAAGTATCCTCTTGAGTCAAGTGGAGGGGGTATGTTTCGCTAGTAAATTTTCTAAGATTAGCTATTTAAAGAGGTTTTTTCCTAATGGTTTCTTCTGGGAATGACAATTTAACTAGGTAAATAATCCTTGGAAAACAACCCTTGATTTGAGTCTTATCTTTCAGTTGTCTGGGTTTTTGTTGTTTCATTTAGAAAAAGCTAAGCAACTCTGATTTGTAATCCTCTAAAGCGTGTATTCCTTCCACCTTCTCCTCCCTTGTTGGCTTACAGATTCATTTCTTTTTCTTTGTAGTTTAGAAATGTTAATTGACTCTGCCTTGTTGTCAGTCTCTAATTGTTAATTTTGTTTAGAACTCCATCATCTTTCTATGTCTCTGACCTTTCTCTTTTTGTTTTTTTTTGAAATTTTCGTCTGTTGTTTTCAGCTTTATACCATCTGTTCTGTGTTTTGAAATCCCGATTATTGTAGGTTGAATCTCCTTGCTCTGTTCTCCAATTATTTAATTTCTATGTCATTTCATATATTTGCATAACTATTCTGTTCTCCAATTATTTAATTTCTATATCATTTCATATATTTGCATAACTATTCTGTTCTCAAGGTATTTCACAATTTTGCTTTCTTTTGTCGTTGAGTTATCTGCAATGTCATTTCTGCTTTATACAGCTTCAGATGGTATCCTTAATTCTTCAGTTTCCATTTTCATTACACTGAATTTATTTTTATCTTGAGCCATTCTTGTTTAATATAACTTGTGTTTTTGAAATCTCTGAGTTTCACCTGTTCTTTAAATACTTAATTGTTTTTCAATCATTTCTTAATTTTTTAAAAAACACTAAAAATGAGTGAATTTGCATTTTGGTTCTTCTTTGTTTTCCTTTCCAAAATGCTTTTGGTTGCAGATTTGTTGTTGTTAATTAATTCTTCTTTCATGTTAATGAACTGAGATTTGCTGGCATTGAAAATTTTTCATTATAGGTTATTATAATTGGCATTTTAATAAGGCTTGAAGAAAAGAAGTTCCTGACCCTGTTAATCCTTCTTCTGTCTTCCAGAAGTTCAGTGTTGCATTCCTAACTACTTTATATAATGCCTGATACATCACTGTGTGAAAATAGCTGATTAAACGTCCTTTGACAGTGATATTTTTCTTCTATTTTAGGGGCTTCACTGTGACTTTGCTTGCCTGATGTTTCAATACTTAGTAAATAAGCCTTCAGAAGAAAGGGTTAGGGAGATCATTGTTAATGCTGTTGAAATTGAGCAGGTAAGCAGGAAAGCTTACATAATTAGCACGTCTCTCTTTCTTTGATGTTTGTACCATTATTTCATTAGGTTGACGCATGAAATTGCCATTTTGTAGGTCAAAATAGGTATCAGCAATATTATATGGTCAACCTGGCAGTACCAATAGATGTTGTATTGCAGTTATTATGTCAACTTATAATTTGGTTTATAAGTCAGTCTTTATTATATATTAAGATCTTATGTATACTATAATTTGTTTCAGGACTATTTTTTTGTCTCGTTGATCTGTCAAATTTCATGCCATAAAAAACTATTTTAATTATCTTAGCTGTCTAGGTTTTTAGCTGCTAGAGGGCAGTGATGGTTTCTTGTTTTGTATTCTTAAACTAGCAGGGTATCTAGTTCGAAGCATGCATCAAATGTTCACAGAATGAATAAATAAATGAATTAGTGAATAGTAAAGTATGATTTAGGGCATGTAAAGATCTCTAACTAGAAAGACCTGGATGCTTCACTTAGAGTACTTTTATCATTTTAAAGAACTAGTTGAAAAGTAAAATAAGTTTTTAAACTTCTTTTTAATAGTGCATACTTTAACAGCCATAGTTTTCATATTGAGAAGAGAGAAAAGGCATAAATCTTGAATCACTTTTAGAACTAAATCCAAATGGTTAATATGTTTTTATTTTTTCTTTATTAAAACTTTACCACTGTGTTTCAATATAATTGGCGTTCAGTTTATCTCCCAATTCCCAGATGCATTTCTATTTCTTTCTCATTTTCTCTATTAATTGAGCTTTCTCTCTTTCCCAGTTCCCTTTCATAGTCACGTTCCCCACAACAATCATCTTAGGTGAATCTTTTTCTGGGTATTTCAGAACAAAGTATCTCCTTTTTTTCTATTGAGAAAACATATAAATTCAGGTCCTGTAAGTGCTACTTTAAAAAATACCGGTAGTGTAATAGTTTCAGTTTACTTTGGCTATATGAGAATGTGAAATAATAATGTGAATAGTAACACCCCAAACATTTTTAAGCAAATGAGCGATGTTTGCCATGTTGAAAGAATTTATCCTAGTGTACTTTCCTTGAACAAGATCAGTGACTTAGAAGATTAATAAAATTAGAACCCTCTTTTTATTTGGAAAACACATACAATTTATTGTTCTTTCTTTCTACTTTATTCTGTTTTTCTTTATATCTCAGGAGTTTTTAACAGAAGCCTTGCCAGTTGGCCTCATCGGAATGAATTGTGTTTTGATGAAACAGTATATTGAATTTGTAGCTGACAGATTGCTTTCAGAACTTGGATTCTCAAAGGTAAGGTGTTTAAAACGTATCACTGCTAGCTAAAATGTTATAGTGAGGTAAGGCCTCTAAAATACGTACATATTTCACTGAAAGCTTTTGTAACATACTAGTCTATTTTTTTTAATTGTCCACAGCAGCCTTGTTTTACATCAACAAATTGATTTTACAAAATCCTTAAATGAAACTTAAATGAAATTCATAACAGAAGTACATGTTGATAAATCTTAGAACTAAGATTTATTTAGTTTAACAGGACTATCTTTAAGTAATTGGATTCAATATGCAAATATATGTTTACCCTCAGATAAATCCCCATGTGTCTATGTTATAATTTGTGGGTTAATGCTTTTAAATAGGAAATCATTATTAGGAAGACATTAACTGTCATAATTTGACTCTTTGAACTCAGTTGTCTTTAAGTTATTTCTGTCATTTTGTTTATCAGAGATAATGTACCTGAATTTTCATGTGTGCTTTTCACATGACTTAAGAGGTGGAGGCTGCAGCCAGACTACCTGGGTTTGAATCCTTTATTCCACCACTTTCTAGCAATGTGACCTTAGGCAAGTTGCTTAACAACTGTCTCAGTTTCCTCATCTGTAAAGTGAAGATAATAATAATCCTTACTACAAATTATTGTTGATGAGTTGGTATACTTAAAGCACTTAAAATAGTGTCAGACATACAGTAAATGAACACTAAATGGTCATGTTGTATTCATCATAAATGGAACATTCACAGAAATTTACTATGTACTATAATATGTTAATTAGAAATTATAGGTTTTGATTTCTCAGCATGGAAATGGAAGTTTAAATTAATGAGAAGAATTATGAAATCCATGATGCTGAGGTAATCATTACCTTTCTTGGTAATACATTTATTTTCTGGTAACTACAAAAATACTGTGATGAAAAAGTCAGATGGGGCAAAGATTTTTTGTAATTATAAACTGTAAAATATCACTATTTATATATTTTAGTTGCAAGATCCTCTCTTTTTACTGATCATTAGTGAGAGAAATAAAGATTATAATTACATTAATATGATCTCTGAAATTTATAAACTATGTATTAAAAGAAATTGTTTTTTTTCCTAAGTTATACAATATGTTTGTTATAGGAAAGTTAATTTGTTTACTTAAACCTTAAAGTGAACTCACTATCCTTTAACCCACCACCATATCCTCACACCCACACATCCACATTCTCCTGCTTGTTGGAAAACTACACACCCCTGAGTCTAGTTTTTCCTTTGGGAACTTGCTAACTCTAGATATATAAAACA
Organism: Phocoena phocoena; assembly: GCF_963924675.1. NCBI lineage: Eukaryota > Metazoa > Chordata > Mammalia > Artiodactyla > Phocoenidae > Phocoena > Phocoena phocoena. Next base: position 46,888,253 of record NC_089235.1, on the reverse strand, counting down.
TGCCTCCTAAGAAGAAAATCTGGATGTAGTATAAAACATTATTTTTCCACAGGCCTTCAAAATATCTCAATAAATTTCAAAAAGCAGAAATTATACTGACCTCTTAGATTTAATGCAATAAAATTAGAAATTAACAATAAAAGATTACCAAAAAGTTCCATCTTCTTAGAAGTTGAGACTATATTCTTTAAAACGAGAGTAAAAATGAAAATATAAACTAATAGAAAATATAAACTAAATGGCATTAAGATTACTATATATCACAACTTGTAGAATGCAGCCAAACAGATCCTCAGAGGAAAATTTGTAGCCTTGAATGTCTATTAAGAAAGCAAGACAATTTAAAATACATGAACTAAACTTTGAACTCAAGGCACTACAAAAAAAATTATTCTTATAATGTTAGTTTTTGGTAAAATAAGAGATTATTTAAATTAGCAAATGGTTGTCATTTATACAGAATTCTAAATAGAAGCCACATTAATGTTGTTTTCAACTTTTCTTTTAGTTTTGGATTAGTCAGTAAATATTTGAGTACTTCTATGTGTCAAAACCAAGCTACTTAATTTAGGTTGGTCTTAGTTACTTTGTCCATGACATGAACGACTTGGATCAGATTTTTTGGAAGATACCCAGTTTTAAAATCCAGTGAATCTATGACTTGTTCTGTGCTCTTTCCACTGTATCCTGCTGTGAGTGATAACTTACCTTTTCACCGCCTCTTAGCAGTATTTCTGACAGGCAATTTCACAGAGTTCCACAGCTCAACCACACCCAGCATATGTATTTTTTTTGGAAAAAAAATACATATTGCCTTTTTAAGATATAAATCACAGAACATGCAGTTCACCTATTAATAAATGTACAATGCAATGGTTTTAGTATATTTGCAGAGTTGTGCAGCTATCACAACACTTTGAGAATATTTTTATCACCCCACAAAGAGACTCTATACCCATTAGCGATCAGTCATTTCCTTTTCTTTCCTCCATCCCCACCATAGCCCTAGGCATTATTAATTTTTTGTCTCTTTAGATCTGCCTGTTCTATAAATCCCATTTCATATAAATGGAATCATACAATATATGATACATACCATATACTGGTATATGGTATATACAAAGCCAGTATAATGTTTTCACATTTCATTCATGTTAACATGTATCAGTGCTTTATTCCTTATTATGGCCAAATAATATTCCATTGTATGATTATACCAAATTTTATTTATCCATTTATCTGTCGATGGAGATTTGGGTGGTTTGCTTTTTTGGCTATTATGAATAATGCTGCTATGAACATTCATATATAAGTTTTTGTGTGAACATATGTCTTCATTTACCTTGGATATATAACTAGAAGTGAAATTGCTGGGTCATATAGTAACTCTGTTTTTAATCATTAGAGGAACTACCATACTCTTTTCCAAAGCCACTGCATCATTTTACATTAACACCAGCAGTATATGAGGGTTCCAGTTTCTCCACATCCTCACTAACACTTATTATCTTTTTTCCTTCCAGTTTTATTGAGATATAATTGACATACAGCACTGTATAAGTTCAAGGTGTACAGCATAATGATTTGACTTACATACATCATGAAATGATGACCACAATAAGTTGTCTTTTTTATTACAGCCATCCTAGTAGGTGTGAAATGGTATCTCATTGTAGTCTTGGTTTGCATTTCCCTAATGGGTAATGATTTTGAGCATCTTTTCATGTGCTTATTGGCCTTTGTATATCTTTTTTTAGAGAAACGTTTGTCCATTCAGATCCTTTGCCCATTTTTAATTGGGTTATTTGAATATATTCTTATCTGTGGTATTCCTAATTCCTGCTGGAATATTCCTAATTTTAAAAAATCCTCTTTTATTGTTTTTCATGGATCACAGAAATATCTCCATTTCTATCAAGCTTTATCTCCAGGCCTGCCTCTTGAATTCAGAAGCAGTAAAAAAGTTTTGTCAACTTATGTGCCACTTTTTGTTTGGGGTTACTATGGACAGCATTTATTCTGTCTTCCCCAATCATGGTCCCTTAACATCAATTTGATGATTATATGTTCTCTTATGAACTAAGAAACATATTTATGTCCACAGTACATTGTTGGTAATTTAATATTTTATAGTATCATGTAGATGTGACTATCTAATGGTAATACCTGTGAAAAATGCCTATAATACCTATGGTGTTTTAGATTTCTCAAGCTGTGAAGACATTTTAGTCATTTTAGTTTGGCATTAAATCTTTCATTTTAAAATAGTCTTTTTTTTTCTTTCTGCTTCTTTGAATACCAGAGATGCTCGTATAGTTTCTTTAAGAGGTTAATAGGTGATCTTAGTCATCTTAAAATGTATCAGCCTTGAGTGCTTCCAGGACCCTAGGGAATAGTGTGATCTTAAGGTGACTAGACAAGTGTTGGGAGACCTGAGTTATCTATTGTTCTTCTTGTGGGATATAATTTAGCTTCTTCAGAATGTCTAACAATATTTCTTTTCTTTTCAGGTTTTTCAAGCAGAAAATCCCTTTGATTTTATGGAAAACATTTCTTTAGAGGGGAAAACAAATTTCTTTGAGAAACGAGTTTCAGAGTATCAACGTTTTGCAGTTATGGCGGAAACTACAGATAATGTCTTCACCTTAGATGCAGATTTTTAAAACCCTCCCCATACATATCTAAACTTATCATTGGTAAATAGCAGTCTATTTTTCTCTGCTTAAAAAAAAAAAACCTAAAACATCTTCTTTAGGGCACAGGAGTTTGCTCAAAAGGAAATCCAAATATCAATCAAGTTGGATTTATAGAAATATGCTTTAATCTTCCTGTTTAACAGTCAGAGTATGACCTCTGAATGCTTTTGTTCATCACTAAAATAAAAGATGGCATTATATTTGTTAAGATCATGGCGTGAGGGATCAGGTAAGAGTTTGAGATTCTGTCCTACTCTGTGTGACCCTTGGTAAATCAGTTAATCTCTCTAAACCTCAGTGTACTTATCTTTAAAAGGAATGTAATAGTAGGTCCTAAATTCATAAAGTGTGTATGAGGATTAAGATGCAAAATAAGTTCTTAGCCAATACTGCTATTGCAGCCTCCTCCTCCTTCCATTTCCCCCTCCTATTATTATTATTGTTGTTGTTAGTAATAGTATTAATTGCAGTGATGTGATTAAAATACTCCCATCTCCTCAAAGTAATTGTGATTCTAGGTCCTAAGATCTAGAATTAGATCTTTGTATTTTTAATGTTTTAGGAAGAACATAAAGATTTCCTTAAAAAGATTATAATTTTCATTAACATGAGAAAAACTTCTTTGAATTTCTCAGTGTGTAGTTAAGGAAATTTAGTTCTAAGTTGCTTTGGGCAGGTTACTTATGGAGTGGAATCTAGGAGGTTATCATGATAGTTGACCTTGTAAGCAAAATGATTCTGCTCCTTCAGAAATTAAAAGGGTAATTTTAGTCAGACGTAGCCCTGGAATGTTTAAAACCAGGGTGAATTAGCTAGAATAGCATTTCCCAAAGAGTATTGTAAAAGCTGTTAGCCCCTCTAGATATTTTGTGGGGTGGTGGGGAGAGATTCTGTGGTCAAATGAGTTTGGGAAATATTGTACACTCCATTCCTCTTTAGAATGTATAGTCAGTACATCAAAGACTGAGAAATTCTGCAGTACATAAACTGATTTCCCCCTGCATATTGCAAACCTACTTAACAAAGATCTGTTTTTCACCTGTTAACATCTCACCTAACTATTGTTCTTCAGAACATAGGTTGGAAAAAGCTGGCCTAGATAACCGTTCTATACATGGAGGAAGGGCCTGTGGACCAAGCAAGGGAGAACCTGGTAGGGATTATTGAACCATTTCAACTTTGTGCCAAGCTGAGGAATGTACCTGTGATTGACCTCAGCTATATTTCTTATACTCCCACAACTCTTATATGCTGTTATGAGATTTAATTCTTTTATGGAACGATGCCTGCTGCATGATAGCAGATGGGGAAAGGCCAGCATACTGAGGAAAGGCCAGCATCTGAGAAGTCTGCTCCCTCTATTGTAGGGAACTGTCAAGAGGTAGCCTGAACCCAAGCAAGCAGTGGGGTTCCCCACTCACAGCAAATTATTTTATACAATTCTGGTTAATAAGGTTTAGAAATTTTCTCTTTGCATAAATTTTTGCTCCATTCATTCCACAACTATCTAATGGATTAAAACTGGGAGTTTTCAAGCGGATGCAAAAGGAACAGGCCATAACTTTATATGTTAGAGGGGATATCAGAAACTTGAGCTATTTTGGCCTATAATAATACCATTTATCTGTTCAAGGCTTCATAGTTTGCCGAATGTTTTTGCATCACCTCATTTGATCTCACAACAGACTTATGAGCTTGACATAGCAGGTAGTATTGAAATTTTTTTTTTGCGGTTTGCGGGCCTCTCACTGTTGTGGCCTCTCCCGCTGCGGAGCACAGGCTCCGGACGCGCAGGCTCAGTGGCCATGGCTCACGGGCCCAGCCGCTCCGCGGCATGTGGGATCTTCCCGGACCGGGGCATGAACCCGCGTCCCCTGCATCGGCAGGCGGACTCTCAACCACTGCGCCACCAGGGAAGCCCAGGATTGAAATTTATAGATGGAGAGAATGAGGCTCAGCAAAGTTCAATGACTTGGCCAAGATCTGCTCATACTCACTGTCCCTACAATATATTTTTTTTTCTTAGAAGTTGTCATATTTCTGATATTTAGTCCTTTGCCATCCATCTTCACTTGGTTTTCCCTATTTTTCCATTAAACTATCACATACTTTAATTAAGGTACCATATACATTCATTAAAGTATCATAGTATCATAAACATTTTAACTATATTCAGGAAATATGTTCAAAGACATTCATCTACTGCCATACAAAAACTTACATTTAAAATTGATAAAATATCGGTAGTAACATCAGAATGCAAGAAAAAAAGTTTTATATTGCACATTCCCTTTGTTTTGAATCCAAATCTTTCTCAGAGGTGATTACAGGTGCCTTAATATGAAACTTATTTATCGTAGCAATAAACCTAACTGTATTGAGATGACATTTTAATACTGAAATACTGGATTTTTAATACACTGGTTTATTATATTCAGTATTCTATCCCCTTTTCCTGGCTTCCAGGTTTCATATTTATTTATTATGTTTAGTGTTTTGGTTCTTAGTTCTTAGGGAATCAAGAAGTTGTGGAATCTCTTTTTAATATCTGACAGGCAAAGAAAAAAATTCAGAGTATGTTTATAACTTTTGTTTTAACAGCACATGTATTTAAATCATTGCTATAGTAAAGTTGGTTATTTAAGAATGTAAAAACTAGTTGTTTGATGACAAATTGCATTTATTAAAAATATTTCCTTGTAGCCATGTAGAATCATGACTTGGAAGGACTCAGGAAGACTGATCCAGTGCTTTCAGGCAGGGCTGTTTTGCTGTTCAGTTACATACAATAATAAACAATTATTCTTACAGTTTAAGCTTACCTCAGTCATGTCTTTATATAGGAAATTTTCCCCATTCTCTCATTTTGGAACATTCAAAATTTTCAGCTCCTTTTGCCACTTTGGTTTTCATTTGTTAATGGAAAACGTAATTATAGAGAAAACACAACAACTTGTATATTTAAAAAATAAATTCTTTCATATTCAGAATTTTGCATTTTATATTTAAATATGCAAACGTCATACCACAGAATTCCCAGATTGCATTTGTGAAGATTAAGCTAAGGGCTGAATGTCACTAACTGATTTTCGGTGATAAAGAGGGCTGCTGCTGCTACAAGAATGCCAGTTTAATCCTGTAACCAGCTATTATGTTTTTGAACTAAGTTGAGTGAACTGGTAGCCAACTCAGGAACTCTTCCTCAGCAGAAATCTGCATGAGTAGCACAGAAGTGAGATCTGTATATCTTTGTTTTTCCCACCCTTCAAATGGTCTGCTCCTTTTTAGACAGCAACAGGTTTGAAGGAAAATCTGATATTTCTGAGGCATTAGGACAAAAGAATTTAAGCCTTTAAATTTGGGGCTTAATTCTGTTAAAGAAAATACAGGTGAAAATGAAAGGCTGAAGAATTTTTTTTGTACAGGTAAAAGCATAACAATTCAGTCTTTTTCTAAGTTTCCAGGAACCTTAACTTATGTATCTGTTTTACAACCGTGTTTTGATTTTTTCAAATGTCTGGTCATTTAGCAAAGCTAGTATCTACTGTTTACATAGAAAGGTTTATTAGGTGTGGTGTACTTAAATATTTTTAATGTATTTTACATTATGGTCAATCCAGCCAATCCTGCATATATAGAATTTGGTTTTTTCCCCAAAGAAATTAGTTGTTCTGTTATTTTATTAGTTTAGTACATTAGAATAAACTGTATCATAGCTACATCATTTTGTGTATGTCACTTTTGAGTAAGAATGTTTCTTTGTAAGTGCAGGGGCTATTCTAGTAAAGGAATGTATATATTTTCTATTTGAGTATACAGATAAATACATATTGGTATTACTATGTTTAACTATTCCTCCTACCACTCTTCTTTGACCTAAGAGGGAACCCCCACAGCTCTCTCTCATCTACTTTCTCCCAATCCATGAGCCTGCCTTTCTTTGTGTCTCTTTGTATCCAGCTGAGATTCTACAATCTATTCTATTACTAGTCGTAACATTCTCTATCAATACCCTGAACTGTGTTCTTCATCTGCATTTCTACCTTACACAGAAAATTCAAAGAAATTCCTCCACCCTGTTATGAAGCCACAATCCAGTTTTTCCATGTTTGCACCCCACCAGCCAAATACTGCTAGAGAAAAAGTCATGTAAGACAAATTGGATCTACTATACATTCATGATTACCTACTGTCTTAGTCCATTTGGGCTGCTATAAAAAACTACCGTAGAGAGGGTAGCTTAAACAAGACATTTATTTCTCACAGTTCTTAAGGCTAGGAAGTCTGAGGTCAAGGTGCTGACAGATTCAGTGTCTGGTGAACCTTGCTTCCTGGTTTATAGACAGCTGTCTACTACTGGCTGTGTCCTCACATGGAGGGAGTGGTAACGGAGCTCACTGAGGGCTCTTTTACAAGGGCACTAATCCCATTCATGAGGGCTCTGCCCTTATGACCCAATCACCTCCCAAAGGCCCCACCCCAAATATCACCATATTGGGGAATTAGGTTTCAACATGAATTTTGGTGGGACACAAACATTTAGGTTTATAGCACCTCCATCAGCATTGTCTGACAAGCATACTACAATTTCCTGGTAAACTTGTTCTCCATTCTCCTCAACTGCTTTTTCACGCTGTTTCCTCTGTCTGCTCCTACCCTCACTCCCCAAAGAGGAACCTATATCATCTCTTTTTTCTTTTTGGACTAGGGGCACACAAGAGAGATTCTCAGAGTCAGCAGAAAATTTTGACAATTTAGGAGTTCTAAATCTAGAACCTAAGAACTTGGCAGTAGAATCCAAGATACCAATTTCTATGCATGATTTCTGTTCTGTGCAGTCATTACCATCAGAGTGATTAAGGAGAATATCTGTTTTGCCCTCCCTTCTGGGAATAACAGCCGCTTGATTTTGGGAGCCGTTGCTCCCACTCCCACCATGTGGTTCTTGCAGGGCTGCCAGTGCTACTTCATCTGCACAATGTGTACTTCATATGTTTGGGCACAAGTGTGAGGCATGTGATCCAGGCGGGGCCGGGTCCTTACCTAAGGTTTTCTAATTGAAACAAAAGGAAAAGGATCACTTTTATTCTAACAACAAACTAGAGAAAGTGTCCTACCTCTAACTCCCCCTGAGGTCCAATCTTATCCCAATTCTTTGTAACCTTTCATTGTCAAGGTAATAAATGCCTACATTTTGCCTAAGATAGTTCAAGTTAAGTTTCTTGATTGGCAACCAAAAAGACCCTAAAAGCAGAAATTGGTTCCTGGAAACAAAACAAAAACAAAGTGATTGGCAAGAACCAGGGTGATCATGTGTGCATCGGTCCAGGAGCTGAGAGCCTGGAGTTTGCACCTTGAGCCCAGGGATTGCACCTTGGGTGGACCCTGAGAGCCGGGTGTTTGAGTCTTCAGTGAAAGTGAAGTACTGTCTGGAGGACAAGGTGAAGAGTAGGGGAGGGAGGTAGAACTGAGCTGTGAGTCTCAGAAGAGCAGGGTTTTTACAGAAGAATGTAGTGTCCGTGGTCTGCACACTCATCCTGCAATAAAAAAAACAGCTGTCCTTGTTTTACGTGGCCTTTTTAGGTGACTTGTGCATCTGGGCTTTCTGCAACCGTACGCCACCTCTCACAACCACATCTGCGCTCTGTTTGTTTCTCCAAGTTGGCGTGTTTACACATCATAGGGAAAGAGAGCATCGCCAGTTTGTGTGAGTAATGGTCAAAGAGAATGTTCTTGATATTGTCTCACCAGTAACAATAGTGTCCAAGTTCTAAGAGGAAAAATGTGTGCTTCACTGTATCTTGAACATTTAATTCTCAACAAAATAATATTTTGTACATACCTTAGCATTTATAAGGTGATTTTTGCAATCATATTATTCCAATCATTTCATTGGTTCCCTAATTTTATGAGGAACTACTGTGTCATAATAATAGTTTAATAAGGGATCTGAGGCTTAGACAAGTTAAGCTACTTGCCCAAGCCCATGCAACGAGTAAAAGTTAGAGGCAGGACTCCAACCCAGCTGTCATGGCTTTAAATCCCATCATTTTTTCACTGAGTGTACCCAAATTTCTATTCCTACTACTACTGGAAGCCTTTGGCTTCCTGCGGGTGGTACCTGCTCCGGAAGATCCTGGAAATGTTTTGCCTGAGGTCGCATTTTCTGACTTCCTCGTGGTGGAGCCCTTGAGCCACTGGTTTCTCAGCCCAGAGGCTGCTCCTTCGCTGCGGAGCTAAGGAGTTAGATTTTGAAGAAAGACGACTGTTTCCAGTCCAGCTTAGGCTGCTTGGTCAGAGCGAGGCCTCTGGAAACATAGAAGGAATTCACGCTCAGCACTGGCCCTTTAGAAGGGCAAACTCCCAGCAAAAGCCCACAGGGAACGTGCCCCCGGCTGGCTGTATAGAGATGAAAGTCTAGATGACAGTGCCACAAAGGAAGCCCTGCATTTTAGCACCAACTGAGGGAGGAAGATCCTCTTTCCATAAACGATGCCAAGCAGTTATGAAACAACTGACAAACCACACACCCTTGTGAGGCATCAGAGCCTCGGACTAGTCACAGAGTCCCTTTGGCTTCTCCATGAGTTGGAGGGAGGGTGTGGTAGAGAGGAGAGGGGATGGTGGAGAGGGGAGGGTCAGAAATGGCAGAAAGGTGGCGCTTACCCTCTAGTCCATTCTGGGAGGATCTGGGGATGGAGGGAACATACTAGCTCTTGTCTATTGTACCTGAATAGGTCATGTGAGTTCCTTGGGCCCTGGATACCTGCAGCTCTCCTCTGCCTTGGTCTGAGGAGGGTGATCTATGTGGTCGGGGCAGGATGGGGGTATTTTCACAATTCGGAAATGGGAAGCAGGTTTCCTGGGAGTTAGGGGCCATTAAAAGATGCCTCATCCTATGAAGTCTAAATCTTCTTTTTTCCTTAACAATTCCTTTATTTTTGAGGCTTTAGGTCTATTACTTGGGAGTGAATCTGTGTCCAATCCTGTATTATTATTCCCTGTGAAGAGCAGGGCCCCACTGGCAACACTTTACACCTGCCGCACAGCTACAGGCTTGTTAAAACACAGAGTGCCGGGCCTCACAGTGTTTGATTTGCTGGTGTGGATGAGCTCAAGAACTTGCATTTGGAAATTCCACTCCTGGGTATATATCTGCTGGTCTTGGAGAGTCTTGGGGAGAGGCAGGAGGCAAGTACAGCTCACCCTGGGGACATAGACACTGGAGGCAGCCACCCCTGGGAGCCCACCACTGGCAGGTACCATTGTGGAATCCTCCCTCTAGCCTCAATCTGTCTTGACCCAGTTAACTCACTTGCAACCCACAGAAAGTACCTCAAAATGTGGGACACTGCTATTGTGAGATGTGGCAGAGCACAGGCTTTAGAGCCAAACTACTTGATTCAAATCTTGGCACTACCAGTTCCTGGCTGGAGTTTGGCAAGTCATTATCTGTAAAAGTGGGAAGAAAAACAGTGTGGACTTCTTGTGTTGTTGTATAAACATGCAGGACACTTAAAAGAGCGCTCAGCACATAGTAAGCACTCAATAATTGACGCTATTGTCTTATAGCTTCTGTCTAGCACTAAAATTCTAACTCTATGCCTGGAACATTCCCATTAGTTTAGAGAGACCTTAAAATCAATAGTTCCTGTAAGGCTGAGCTATGGGCCTCTGGCTTTGTCACCTCTAACAATTTCATCATAGTATAGGTTTCATTTCCATCTTACAGACTGATTTTTCAATTTTTTAGTATAAATTTCTAAATGGTCTTAGTATCTGGCCTTTTAGTTGGCTGGGAAATATATTTGTGTGTTTCCTTAGCAAATAAGACAGCTTTACTCTGCCTACAACATTAGGAGCAAGTGAAATTCAGTTCACTGTAATTATCTATAAGGTTTAACATCGCTTTCTGCTGTTTTTACGAACATTCCCTTTTAAGGCTAATGCACAAATCACAAGCCTTCATAATGAATAATTCCCATTTGGTTCTATGGGTAGCAAAGTCAAGTAGCTGTAGTGCCACAATATATCACGGCTCTAAGAAGAAACTTCAATCCCAGTAGATATTATCCTGCTGTTCCTACAATGGATTGAGAGCTTGAGGGTCCAGGTTTGTGGCTCTTCTGCCTTGAAAGCCACTCATTGCACAAGGTGGGATTCAGACTGGCTTTCATTTGCAGTAGGGACCTCAGTTTGAGCCTAGGCACCACCACTGGGATTCAGGCATGGCTGGTATTTTGAGAGAACTGGTGTGGTGGCTCAACTGAAGTTTCTTTGCATGGGGTCTCCTGAGAGAGAATCAACTCTGGGGCAGGGAGGAGACAGATCTGATGGGTTTGACCCAAGCACTTGGATGGGGCAGAGATTCTGAATGTAGCACGGAGGCCGTTATGCAAACCCTCCCAGGTAGGACAAGGGTGAAGCTAGAGTTTGAAAGAGTGCTTTTATAGAACCTTGCCCATGTTGGGATACAAACCACACCAAGGATAATACAAAGAGGAGAGGTCCATTCCCCTTTGCAAGCCATCTTGTAATCAACTTTGGTGCCTGGCAGAGCAAGGGGGTGCCTGGTTGTTCCACCTTCTTGCTGTTGTAAATACACACACACACACACACACACACACACACACACACACGCATAGACATGTCCATATACAACTTTATACGTTTCCATGATTTTCCCCTGGGACAAATTGGGTCAAAGGATTGCAGAATTCTGAAGCTGTCCTATTTTTTTAAAAAACTATGTATGGAAGTAAAATATGCATACAAAGACAGGTCTGTCTTTTTTTTTCTTTAAAATAATAGAGATGTTTATATATAAAACTTTCTTTTTACTAAAACTATAGATATATTCTAAAACCTTTTCTTTGGCCTCAGAAGAGGAATTTTTGTTTTTATTTTTGTTTTGGCCACATTTCTATTTATTCCTATGGCAGATATGCTTAGCAGTGACCTCCGAAGCCATCCCCAACCCTTGCCTATTTCCAATGCCAGAAGTTGAGAAAGCCACGCACTTGCTTTCCCAGATTCCCTTGTAGCTAGGCGTGGCTAAGCAGCCCAGTTTGGCTAATAAAACGTGAAGGAAACCTGCTGGGGTCTTACGGAGAAAGAAGTTTTCCTCTCTGCTGAGAGTGAGTCTTACGAAAAGAAAATCTCTGCCAAAAATGCTCCTTTGTGCCCTGCCTTCAAAGAGTTGTGTGAGGATGTAATCCTTGGATCAGTGGCAGCCATCTTGTGACCATGAGGCAACAAGCATGAGGAGAAACAAAAAGGGCAAGATATTGATGATGGGAAGAGGTAAAAGGCAAAAGATGCCTGGGTTTTGAAGATACTGTTGTATGGCTAGATCAGCCTTGGAAACTCCTACCTCCTGTTTTCCGTTCCATGAGACAATAAGTACCAAGGTTACCTGGGCTATTCTTACTCATGGCTTCTATTACTTATAACAAATGCATCTTAATTGAAACATGCTCCCCTGTTTTAAACAATTCAAAATGAGATCATTATCCTCCTCCTCTTATCCTGCATCCCTCACCCATAGCGTGGTTTCAGTACTCCCACTCTGATTACATTCTTTACAAAACATTTAAAAATGTTAAGACACCCAGGTCCATTTTTCAGCTATTATGGCATCCTTCACAAATGTCCATTCCCACCCAGCCCTGGTGCAGCTTGGCTTTTCCATCTTTTGGCAGAGGACACAAGGTAACCCTGAGCAGTCAGCTGCCTTCCTTGTGGCTTCACCCTGCCGTCCACCCAACTCCCTATTCCCCATGGCAGCAAGGCAAGAGAAGGTGTCCAAGGCACTCTTGGGTTCTGCTACTGGGCTGCCCTGCCTGCTTTTCATTTCAGGACTGAACCCTAGCACTCCTCCTTCCTAAGGAGGGGTCACAGTGGATGGGATCTCTGTGCTACTGCCTTTTAACTGAGACCATGTTAGAAATGCTTAATGTTCAAACCAGAACCTTTGTTCTGAAAATAGTACACAAGGTGCTCGTGCCTGGAATACAAAGAGCTCAGGGATTCTTTCAGATTCAAAGACAGCTGGATTCGTTTTCCCTTCCACAGGTATGTTTGGACTGAGAGAAATGTTTGATTGTGTTACCCCTGAATGGCTGGTTTTCTGTTGTGATTTAACTAATATTCAAGTTTCCTGTGACGGGAATAAATTACAGGGCTTATTCTGTCCTGTAGCCCATACCTTTCACAGGTAGCCTAGTGGGAGACTGTGGAAGTGCGTGCCCATGCTGGGTGGGAAGGGGCAGGCAGGTAAGGAATGCCCCCTTTCTAGCTTTGGGCTCAATACCTGAGGAGAGAGTAGAAGGGGGTGGGGCAGAGGCTCAGGTGGAGATACTGCAGGTGCATTTGGCACCAGTATGTGGTACAGTGAAAACAGTACTGGGTTGGGAGTCACGGAGAGCAGTAAGGTGGAAAGATGAAATACAATGGTCAGACAGATGAGAAAGATCTCAGTTCTACCATTTATTGGCCATGTAACCTTGGGTGAGTGGCTTAAACCCCTCTGAACCTCAGTTTTTCTATCTGTAAAATGGGGATGCCTTTTGATTTGAGGTTTAAAAGAGTATGAGGTGAGCAGTTCACTTCAGTAAAATAAGGAACCCGGATCTGAGCTGAGTGTACAAAGGGAAGAGTGCTGAGCGAGTGGAGACAGGAGTAAGGTCTCAGTTTGTGCCTGAGCTGGTCTTGGGGAGTTTTAATTGTTAAATAGTTCAAAGTGGTAGCTGACTCTCCTGTGGTCAGGCCAGGCCTTCCTTAAAGCTGTGTTACTCTCAGGATAACCACTTGCAGGTTAGAGAAGGAGACTGAGGTCAGAAAAGTCAAGAACCTTGCCCAAGATTCCACAGCTATTGCAACTGGAACTAGACCTAGGCAATCAGTTTTAACTTTAAATCTTCCTTGATAACTTGGCTTTTAAAACTTTCAGTCCACCGAGTGTAAAATGAATAAATTTCAGGCAATCCCCACCCTTGGTGCCCTTTCACCTCCCCTTACCCTCCAAACTTTCTCAGCTATGAATTTTCCCACAGCTAACCTCATACTCAGTAGAAAACTTCCCCCCAAACTCAGGAACAAGATAAGGATGCCCACTCACACCACTGCTATTCATCATAGTACTGGAAGTTCTGGCCAGAGTAATTAGGCAAGAAAAAGAAATAAAATGCATCCAAACTGGAAAGGAAGAAGTGAAACTATCTCTTTTGCAGTTGACAATTTTACATATAGATATGAATTTTTAAACGTGTTCAGAATAAAGTGTAAAAGGCTGATGACCTATGAGTATTTTCTCTCAGAAGTATTTACTCTCAAATCAGTGCAGTAAATTCTGCATGTGAAATTTATTGCATCGATCAGCTGGTACAAAGTTTTTTTTTTTTTTTTTTTTGATACGCGGGCCTCTCACTGTTGTGGCCTCTCCCGTTGTGGAGCACAGGCTCCAGGCGCACAGGCTCAGTGGCCATGGCTCACAGGCCCAGCCACTCCGCGGCATGTGGGATCCTCCCGGACCGGGGCACAAACCCGTGTGTCCCCTGCATCGGCAGGCGGACTCTCAACCACTGCGCCACCAGGGAAGCCCCAATCTTTTTTTTTTTTATTCTTAACTTTTCCATGGCCACTGAAATCACAGTATCCATGGAGTAAACTGCCCTGCCCACATTGTCACATATTGCGTCTTCCCAGGCCCCTTTCTCCTCTTTCTTTCTCCAGTTTCCTCCCGTCCTCCTCTTTTCACCTGTTTGAGGGAAGGATGGGCTCTATGAGTGGTTCTTAAAGTGTGGTAGCTGGATGAGCAGCATCAGCATTACCTGGAAACTTGTGAGAACACAAATTCTCTGGCCCTGCCCGGGCTTACTGAGTCAGAAAACCTGGGTTGGGGTCCATAGATCTGTGGTTTAATAAGCCTGCCAGGCGTTCTGATGCACACCCAAGTTTGAGAACCACTGGACTATGGAATAGAGTTAAAGCAGTAATTTATGTCTGTCAGAGAATGTTGGAATATTAGCTAAATAACGGTAGGAAATAAGTCAGTGGCAATACAGTCAGACATGTTGCACCTAGAATGCCAACCCCGGCTTAACTTGGCATCTTGGCAAGGGCTGCCTGTTGGGCTGTTGCCTGGGCCCTGCCCCGGCCCCCTAGAGCTCCTGGGCCTCTGCCTGACTCGCTCTTCAGCCCCTCTCCCTCTTCCTGGCCCTTCATGCACTATGGCTCTTTCCTAGGCTGAGGAAGATACCAGCCACCTCAGTTTGGTAACACTGTATTCTAGATAGCTTCCTCCTACCTATCACTCCAGATTTTGGTTCTGTGTCTCTGAAATCTTGGAGGCTCAGCATCTTGAACATTTAGTTCTCTCCTACAAGCACATGCAAATGATTGCACTGGAGTTCCCATCACTGGAGATGGTTCCTTTGTGTCTTCCCTGTCTTTGGGAAACCCACATTTTCTTCATCCAATCCTCAGAGCAATGGCACCTGGCTTATCTGCCTACTTCATTTGTTCAAGGATCCTTGCACTACTGATCTCATTCTCATCAAAGTGCAACTATATGGAGAGTTATGGAGGCCCTCAGATGAGAAGGTGAGAAGGTGGAACTTTTGTTACCTTTGAGACTAGCAGCAGTAAGATTTTCTTCAAAGGTTATTCCTGCTAACAGAGGTAACTTGTGTGAGGAGAGGGACCTGGATAGTGAGCCTTGGCAGTCATGGTATGCAGATTTATTTTCAGCGTGGAAGTTAAAATATCCCCAACTTTTGGCTATATGTGCAAGCCTGGTGGTGTATTACTGTAAGTCAGTGTTTGTCAAAGCTTGGGCCTTAGTTCACTGGCTTGGGAAGTGCCTGAGGGACCTGCTAGAAGATTCTTGGGCCCCACCTTATATCTGCTCATTTACACTTTCTGGGGGTGGTCCCAGAATTCTCATGCTTGGAGAGAATCTGGAAGTAATTCGTTATGTACCCCAAGATTTGAGTAGGTGTTAGATTAATTCCAGTCAGGATTTGCCCCGGAATAATCCATGTAATGTGAGTCATGTTGTAACGAGGCTCAGCTGTTATTGTAAATGCCCCTATTTTGTAAGTGCTTCTTCTTGGCTGTCAGGAAATCATGGCCGAGTCAGTTTGTGGGCACAAATGAAGCCCCACTAAAGTCAATCTTCCACATTTCCTGCTCTTGACCTCACCTGTTCCTGTGAAATCCCCAGCCCCAGGTATTTTGAGAGGCTGGCAAAGGTTGCCTCTCATGGCTCGTGATCCAGGCACAGCCACCACAGGGGTCTGTTGCCATTTCCTCTCTGTCCCTGGCTCCCCCTGACACTGTCCTCCACTCAACAAGAGACTCCAGTGGTGCCCAGTGTGAAAACACCAGTGTCTGTGTCACGGTGTCATCTCCTGGCTCTGGACTTAATGCAGAGGTGGGGAGAATAGTTCCATCTCCAACTTTGTACCTTACTCATCACCAAGGTCCCAAAGCAGTGCTCTGTATGCATAATGTCTTTCAAATTCCCTCATGAAAACAGTTCCTCCAGCATCTGCCTCAAATTTTTCTTCAGAGGGGTTTAAAAATAGTCCTGGGGTTTGGGTACATATTCTCTCTCTCTCTCTCTCTCTCTCTCTGTTTCTCTCTCTCTCTCTCTCTCTCTCTCTGTCTCTCTCTCTCTCTCTCACACACACACACACACACACACACACACACACACACACACACAAATGCCCCTTAGGTCTACCAACCCATGCAGATAACCACCCTAACCCATGAGTTCTTCAAGGATCCAGACCCCAGATTCCAGTCAGAACTAAACTAGGACATCCTGATATTTAAATACATGCTGGACACTAAGTTTATTAGAGCATTTCAGGGCAGGAACACAAAGTCTTTGACTTTAGATTTCCCAGTGCATTGTCTAGTGGTGTAGCCAGGACTCCAGTAGCCACAGAGATCTCCCTCCTTCCTATAGAGCCCCCTTGCAATTGAGAACAGCTGGTAATTTTGCTCTGCAAACTCAGTTCCGCCCAAGAAGGTTGATCACAGTGTTCTGAGCACAGATGGCATCTTTGGAGCCCTTTGATGCTGAAGTTTGGCCCACCAGAGAAGAGGTACTTTTTAGAGATAGTTCTGTGGCTAGCAGGGAGAGTCTGAGCAGGACATTTAAAAATGTTAAGTAAAAATGTAATTCTAAGAATTCATTTTCATTGCATAGCTAAGTGTCTTGGTGTATGCGTCTCTCACTCATAGGGCTTTTGATTTTGTTTTTTGTGTGTGTTTTTTTTCCAACTTGATGTATTAACACTTAGTTCTTTAGCCCTGGGACAATTACCAACTTGATAGAATCATCACAGACTGGACCCGAAGGCAGCCTGCCTCTCATAGGGCTGTTGTCTGAGAGAATCCCGCACTGACCTTCAGCTTGGCTGACCACCAGGTCCTGTAGGGATCTGGACAAAGTTCACTACCCAGTGAATTCTGCTGCTGTCTTTACTATTGAATCTAGAAGGCGGATCATGGTTTTCTCTGAAAGTTTGGTCTCAATGCTTTTGTTAGGAAGGGAAGGGAAGATGGAGTGACTCTAAAATGGATGTAACTGGGGCTTAATTTCAAAGGTCACAGATCTGGCCATCAGATGCCAAAATGAATGTAAGATCAATCCCCCATACGCAGCATTAAGATAGGAAATTGTGCAGAACTGTTGCATGATGCTTGGGCCTTTTAGATTAAGGATATAAACAGGGGTTGGAGTGGAATGAGGAGGTACCATGGGTGGATTTCTTTGGAGAGAAATGCTGTTTTGTTGTGAGCCCCCCTCTTTTGCGGGCAGAGGTGAAGGTACTTCCATTTCAAATCTAGCGAGGGGCTTCCATTGCACCCACTGGCGAGCTTGACCTGTTCTCCCTGCACTAGAGAAACATAGGGGAGGTATCTGTGTTCACAAGCGAGAGAACGCAAGTGCTGTGGCCCAGAACTGAAGTGGTTGTGCTGGGGTGAACTTGCAGGAATTCCCATGAACCAGGGAGAAAGAGATGGCTTGGATCTGCCTGAATCCTACCCAGGATGGCTCTTGCCAAAAGGAAGGGCACTCCAACAGTGAGGATATGTGTGGAGTGGACCCCCAGGAAAGCAGAAGCCGAGGAGACCTGAAAGCTACCAGATAGAGGAAAGCTGCATCCCTTACCTTGTGGGATTACAATTGTCGTCCATGGGGGACCCCTCCCCAAGTCCTCCCAAAGGAAAGAACCAGTGTTAAACAGCTGCCAGTCTGGCTGAGGGAAGAGCCAGTTTCAGGAAGTGATTTCCCGTTCGCTACCACACCTCCACCCTGTACAGGATGAGAGGTAGAGAAGAAGCCGGAAGTGCCCTGCCCAACAGCTTCTTCGTGAAAATTAGGGAAAAGGCTATGAATGTGAGTGGCGGCCCTCCCCGCAACGTTGTTCAGCACCCAGTTTGCACAATTGTAAATGATGATCCTGAGACAAAACCAACCACATCGCTTTTTGCCAGCGTAAGAAAATAGATTTGAACTGGGGGATGTCGGGGGGGAGGAGGTATATTTGGTGTATTTCATGCTGAATCAAGTTAAAAGTTTTAATTAATATCTTGGACTGGACGTTCAAATTATTCAGTTGATTTGTATTTGCAACTTATGGACACTAGGAGAGTGTATAACTCAAGAAGGAATAAAAAAGTTTTCATCCAGGGGCAGGGAAATAGTACGCTCATGAAATTAATTTTAAAATGTCATTGGGTGACAAAAATAAAGTTGCGTTTTGATTGCAACTCAATTTGTGCTTACTTAACGTACGAAGGAGGAAGAAAGGAGAGACTGAAATATTAAGTGAGTTGAACTGAATTTACCCTACAGGTTTGAACAATTGTCTATATCAGAAAAATAGCAAACAGGTTTAACTCATGTACTGGGACTTTTTTAAGTTGAAGAATTACAAGCAATGGATTCCAGGTGAAGGGAGATAAACTTGGACCCCTGGAAAGAGCCCAGCTGATGTTGCTGGGAGAGTGAAGATGAGGTTCTCTAGGGAATGGAATTGTCACACTAAACGTAAGAAATAGAGATCATGGCTCAAGGCCATCATCTTCATTGTGGGAACTGGTGGGTTGATAAATATCCTATTTGGCAGAGGACTTTGAAGAAAGGTCTGCAAGGAGAATGTAACTGCTGGCACTTAGTTCTTTTGCTGCTGGCAACCAGATACTGAGATCCCTCGTACACACTGGGTACGTGGCTAACCTAATTAAAGGGAGCCCTTACATAAGACATCAAGACTAACACCAGGTGCTCGGCTGGATTTGCCCAAGGTTCACTACCTAGGACTGGTTTGTGATATCTGAAGACATTTTTTAATGCTCCAGTCTTTGAAAACAACAAAAGGAATTAGCTGAGAACAAAAACATAGCTATGGATGGGTGATACATAGTCTGCTTAAAAAAAATAAAGAGCATTCACATGTACGTGAATAAGAAATGTAATATACGTTACAGATGTTTTTGCTTAAATATCAATTCCCTCTCAAGATTTTGGCAAACTCTTCTAGCCATGAGTGCCTAATCTCAAATCTGATTCTAGCCCATTTTTTCCAAATCCTGCCCTTCTGGTCCGGGCCTGTGTTTACTGCTAGAATTTCACACTGATCTTTACCTCTCAAGGCCACCATGCTGCAGCACATTCTTTTTTTTTTATTAACTTATTTATTTATTTTTTTGGCTGTGTTGGGTCTTCATTTCTGTGCGAGGGCTTTCTCTAATTGCGGTGAGCGGGGGCCACTCTTCATCGCGGTGCGCAGGCCTCTCACTGTCGCGGACTCTCTTGTTGCGGAGCACAGGCTCCAGACGCACAGGCTCAGTAGGCGTGGCTCACGGGCCCAGTCGCTCCAAGGCATGTGGAATCTTCCCAGACCAGGGCTCGAACCCGTGTTCCCTGCATTGGCAGGCGGATTCTCAACCACTGCGCCACCAGGGAAGCCTCTGCAGCACATTCTTAGGCAGCTACTCTGGCCTTGTCTTTTTTGGCCTCAGGCTTTTCCGTTCTGGGCTTGCTTTTGCTCACATTTTCTTCCCTATTTTGCCCTGTGCATGGCCTCTGAAGACTTTTTCTTAGGCACCTGCTCATGAAAGCCAAATCTTCAGCCTTCAGATCTCTAAAGAAGTATATCCCAACCTTTTACTAACCATAGAACACCAAGAAAATGATATTTTTGTTTCCCACTGTAGATATGGAGCCCAGCAGAGGCTGCAGGTGACTAGCTCAGGGCTCCAGCCACTTGAAGACTGAGGGATCAGTGTCTTAGGGTTCACTTGCAGGGATCTTCTGCTCTAGGCAAGCCTGCCTTGGTCACGTAGCTATGAGCTTAATGTCTGTGCTGGTTTTCTAGCTCTTTTTAGTCCCGCTTACCTCCCTGACTGCAGTGGGCTCTGCTGTCCCACTCCGTTCAGCCTAGCCTCTCAGCCAGCTCTGGCCTCATACCGCCTATACCCTTGCTACTCTGAGGGCGGGCCCCAGGCCACCACTGTAGACGTCCCCTGGGAGCTTGTTGGTCATGCAGAATCTCAGGTCACACTCAGACCTACTGATCAGGAATCTGCATGCTTTTTCCTACCCTACTGGTCATATACCTACAGTTTATTCTAATTGCCTTTCCCCATTTGTCTGTTGGTATGTTTATCTTCTCTGGAAACAGAGTAATACAAGTTCTGTCTTTGAGAAAGAAAAATAGAAAACAGGAATATGAGTCTCCCTTTAAGAAGGAAATCAGTTTAAATAGGAAAACTCTGAAGGAAACACTCGAACCATTTATTTCAGCACCACTTGTAAATTGCTTTCTTTTCTGTTTGCTGATAAGAAGAACCAAAGGATCCAATATATTTTTTACCTTCAAGAGCTAAATATTTACTCATTACTCAGATGGAGACTAGGTCTTGATTAACTTGGTTTTACTCTTCTAGGTGGTAGTTCTTTGTCATTCGGTGTAGATTGGTAAGCAGTCTCTTGATG
The DNA here is from genome assembly GCF_963924675.1 of Phocoena phocoena. Classification (NCBI taxonomy): domain Eukaryota; kingdom Metazoa; phylum Chordata; class Mammalia; order Artiodactyla; family Phocoenidae; genus Phocoena; species Phocoena phocoena. The sequence goes on along the minus strand of NC_089235.1, from coordinate 46,867,535 downwards.
TCAAACTTACTCATCTGATATGTAGACTTACCATGTGTTTGTGCCCTTCAGGAACCATGAAGTATGTTTTAGGTAATTATAAGAAGTCACAAAACATGACTGGTATAGGAGGTAATAATGGTTAACTGTACTTGTTAGTCAGTTTGGATATAACTGAACTTAAACCTTCCCAAGAGTTTTAAAGTCTGTTCCTGCCAAAAGCTAAGTTCCCTGTTCTAACACTCTAAAAACCATGTTCTAAGTTCTGGTATGTGAAACACCAGTTCTCTGTCTCCCCTTGTGTAGTGGTTAATATAAAATTTAAAAAGACAAAGCTCTGTTTATTCTTTAGTTCAACACATTCAGCACACTGATCCTATCACCTTTGGCAGGAAAAAATATCTTTGAGACAGAGCATTGTTAAGAAGACTGTCCCTCTTCCCACCAAACTAAATTTATTATATTTTACTGTTTCCTTTTATTTATTTTTTTTATTTTTATTTTTTTGCTGTACGCGGGGCTCTCACTGTTGAGAGCACAGGCTTCGGACGCGCAGGCTCAGCGGCCATGGCTCACGGGCCCAGCCCCTCCGCGGCATGTGGGATCTTCCCGGACCGGGGCACAAACCCATGTCCCCTGCATCGGCAGGCGGACTCTCAACTACTGCGCCACCAGGGAAGCCCCCACTGTTTCCTTTTATAAACTTTCTCCTCTGTCTGTTCAGAACCAGTGTTTTAGAGCCAAATTCTGCTCTCTATGACTGATAGAAATTATGTTTATGGCTAAAGAAATGACATATTATTTTTTAAAGCTTTATGAATAATCCCATCTTCCTAGGTTACTTGTACTACTCTGTAAGGGAAATTCTAGAGATATGCACCAAGATTCTGTTGAATGAGGAAACATGACCTTAGGGCCAGTGTAGCCATTTAGAAGGAAACCAAATGTGGAGCTGGGCCTGGCTTGGACACCCACAGTGCACGTGAGTGCCTGTATCGCATGAAAAGTCAATGCCACGAACCCTCCATCTGGAACGCTTGCCAGTCTCTTTTGAAAAAGCTGGTGCATTTATTGCTCCTTTAGGTTTTAGACTTCCATTGTGATTGAGGGATGAGTGTTTATGGATACAGTTGTTATTTTTTCCTCCCTTCTTTGGAAGTAATACAGCATAGTGGAAAGAAGAAGGAATTTGGGCCAAACATCTGGCTTGGGATCTTAGCTTTACCGCTTATACTGTGTGACACTGGGGTTATTATTTAACCTCTGTGCCTCATTTGTTAAATGGAATAAAAACAAGGCTGCTGTGAGGATTAAATAACATAATACATGTAAAGCACTGAGAACGATGCCTGGCATTACTGAGAGCTCAATCAGTGGGTTTTTTTCCTCTCTCTTTCATCTGCCTCTCTCCCCCTGTTTCTTGGCACATGGATATAAATTTTTTTATTGAAGTACAGTTGATTTACAATATTATATTAGTTTCAGGCATACAGCATAGTGATTCAATATTTTTATAGATTATACTTCATTTATAGTTATCACAAAATATTGGCTATATTCCCAACATACACAATATATAATATATGTATAATATATACAACTTATGTATATATTGTGCTGTATAATATATCCCTGTAGCTTATCTATTTTATTGTACCTCTTAATTTTCTACCCCTACGTTGCTCTTCCCCCCTTGTCTCTCTCCACTGGTAACCACTAGTTTGTTCTCTGTGTCTGTGGGTCTGATTCTGTTTTGTTATATTCATTTGTTAGTTTTATTTTTTAGATTCCACATATAAGTGATATCATACAGTATTTGTCTTTCTCTGTCTGATTTATTTCACTAAGCATAGTACCCTCCAGGTCCATCCAGGCACATGGATATTTTAAGAAAGCAGATGAAAATGGGGCCCAGCACAGCTCTCCCTCTTTGTATTTTCTAGTATCAGTGTTCTCAAGTTCCATCTTTGGACCACCTTCTTTCCCTTCCATCACTGCATACCCTCGCAGAGTGATTTCATTTGTTTCCATGGTATTAACTACTTACTAATCATATGTTGGTGACTGTCAGATACTCTTCCTCTCTCCTGAACTCCAGATCCACCTTTCCATCTACTCACTAGATACCCAGCAGACCCAGATGCCATTCAAATGGAACTCATTATCTTCCCTATCACTTGCAACATTATATTTAAATTCTTTTTATCAGTATATTTTGCTGAATTGGCTCCATGATCTTTTGAGGGCAGAGATTTTTTCTTATTTAATTTTGAATGTTTCATGTTCAGAACAGAACTTTCTTTCATGTTCAGAACTTTTTATCTGAAAAAAAGTCTTTATTTTACTTCTTTTTTTGAAAGATGTTTTGCTGGCTGTAAAATTCTGGGTTGAGGGGTTTTCCTCCCAGTACTTTAAAGATATATCTCCATTTGGCTTGCATAGTTTCTGACAAGAAGTCTCTGTAATTCTTACCTTTGTTTCTCTGCATGAAATATGTCCTTTTTCTCTGGCTACCTTCAAGATTTTCTTTTTCTGTTTGGTTCAATATGTTTCAATATGATGTGTCTGTGTGCTTTTGGGGATGTGTCTATCTTATTTGGGAATTCTCTGAGATTTTTGGATCTATGGTATGATATATTTCATTATTTTTGAAAAATTCTTAGCCATTCTTTTTTCAAATAGTTCTTCTATTATATTCATTTCCTCTTCTCCTGGATTTTTAAATATATATCTATATCTATCTATCTATCTATGATCACTGATATAGTCCCATACCTCTTGGATGCTCTGTTGTGTTTGCTTGTTTCATTCTTTTTCTTCTGTATGTTTCAGTTTGGGTAATTGCTACTGACTTACCTTTCAGTTCACCTTTTTCTTTCCTTGACTCTCAATTCTACTGACGATATCATCAAAGGCATTCTTCATTTCTGTTACTGTGTGTGGGTGTGTTTACTTTCTAAGTATTTTTATTTGATTATTCTTATCATTTCCATGTCTCTGATAAAATTTTCCGTTTGTTCATGCATGCCATCTAGCATTTCCACTAGAACCTTTAAAATATTAATCATAGTAATCTTAATTCCCTGTCTGGGTCACCTCTTGGTTTGGTTCTATTGATTACTTTGTCTTTTGATGGTAGATTATTTTCTTGCCTTTGTGTGTATATATATATCTCATAATTTTTTATTGAATGCTGCCCATTGTATGTAGATCAGTAGAGCATGAGGTATATAGTATTCGTGCCTGAAAATGGGCACACAATTTCTTCTGCTAGACCATTAGTGTATGTATGTGTTGGGGGGGTGAGTTGGGAAGGATGAGTCAGTTTAGTTAGGAGATGAGCTGAATTTAAGTGCTCTTGTTGCTATTATTATGTTCTATGTATCAGTACCATCAACTTCAAATTCCTCTGGTGTTAACCTTCCTAGGGTGGGAGCTGTGGTGCCGGAGAGTTTTCCTCAATGTTCCTGCTCTACTTTTAGCTTTCTGCTTTCCTTGTTCACCTGTGCCACAAAGGGTCTCTCTTCGTGCTCTTTTCCCTAAGTGGTAGACTCCGGTTGTTTCTTACTTGGTACTTCCTAGTTGGTGGCGGGGTGGAGTCAGGAGTTTTCCTCTGTTATCCTGGTCTATTTCTAGTCTTAGGTCTTCTGTGTCAGCATTTTAGCTTGGAGATTCAGTCATCCTACTCCTTCCCAAGGAAGACAAACCCTGTCTTATATGTCTGGCAGATCTTGTGTGGGAGGGAGTTTCCTACTTCTCCACCAGTGATAGGAGACCTTTAATTGTATCGACATGGTATCCTGGGCCCAGGACTGTTTCCTGTCCTTCCCTCAGGGAAGCGTTCTTTTTCTTTTATGCTTTCCCCAGCTACAGTGAATCTTCGCATGTTCCTTGAGGGCAACAGAGTTTGCTGCCCCACACTTAGTCACTTAAGGCTTTAGTCTGGAGAGGTGAAGGATCTGGGCAGGGTTTTATGTTTTTCTTCCTAGAGTCACAGTGTCAGAGCTGGGGTGGGTATGGGGAGGTAGTGTCACTCTGATCTTTCTTTCCTCCCCCCACCAGTCTTTTGCTGGTGCTTGCCATTGGCTGAACCCGGCCAGAAGCCATGTGACAAGGGAACCTGGCAAGTGCAATCCACAGGGGTCGGCCTCCCAGGCCAAGAGCAGAGCAGGGAAGGTTGGGGATTGGAAGTGCAGGTGCAGGAGTGGAGAATAACCAGTGCACATATGCTTTTATAATAACAATATGAAAGTAAAAATAAAATAAGAAAGTCAGAAGTTGAGACAGTATCCAAAGGGATGGGCCACTGGATCTGGTTGGATTGGGAAAGATACAAAGATAGAAATAATCTAATGCAGTAGGAGATAAAGTAGAGGTCCAGGCTCTGGAGGCCTTAGTGAGGAGAAGGTTGATGAAATGGGAGTGAAAAATTGAGGGAGCTGGAAGGATCAAACAGTATGCTTAGGGAGGAAGATGGAATCTAGAGTTTATAAGATTCTTTCAGAATCGAAAGCATGGCCATAAGTAAGGATGGCTGAAGTGGGTTGTGAGAATCAAAGGATTGGTGAAGCCAGGATATTGGATGGGTAGTTTGCTTAGATCTTGATGGAATCGAGGATAATAATAGCACAGAACTAGAGAGCAGAAATTTGGCACCTGATATTGTCCTCAGGAAATACAGGGATGGAAAAAGAGATCTGATGTCAGTGACAGGGAGAGAAGGAGACAGGTATAACCTGTGTGTGAAAAGAGCTGTTTTTATATTACTATTACTGCTTCTACTCTTACTACTACTGTTACCACTATGACGAGTATGCTACTGTTATACTCAGGCCAACTTCCAGATAATAGTATGTGTTTTGTGGTCTGAAAGCATTAGTGGGGGAGCTGGGAGAGTTTTGACATGCTCCTTCTGGCTTGGTAGTTCCACTACCCTCATGCATTTCACACAGTATGCTCTGGCCACTTTGAGCTTGCTTTTCTTAAATGGTGGCCATTTAAGTTGTTTTCACATTTCTCAATGCCATAAACAATTCTGTGCTGAACTTCTTCACGTATATAGAGATAACTAACATTTATTACCAGGCTCTGTGTGGTGGATATACCCTGAGATGGCACCCATAATCCCTGGTCCTGGTATTGATGACTTTGTGTCATTTCCTTGTCTTGAGTGTGACCAGGGCCTGTGACTTACTTCTAACCAATAGAATACGACAAAGGTGATGGGATGTGATTATGTTACATTCCATAAAACTCACCCTTGCTAGCAGACTCATTCTAGACACTTTCTCCCTTGCTGGATTTGAAAGAGTAAGTGGTTATATTAGGAGATCCATGAGGCACGGAGCTAAGGGAAGTATTTAGGAGGTGAGGATGACTGCCATTCAAAAGCCAACAAGAGACCCTTCTCCAGTTGAGCCGCTGGATGAAAACCGTCTGACTGACACCTTGATTAAAGTTTTGCAGAGGACCCAGCTAAACCATGCCTAGACTCTCAACCCACAGAAACTGAGATAAGACATATATATTGTTTTAAGTAGCACACTCTGTGGTAATTTGTTATGCAGCGATAGAAAACTAATATTCTCTGTAATAAATACTTTGCAGATATTATCTCAGTTGATTTTCACAGCAGCCTTAAGAGGTTTATGATTTTATTCCAGTGTTTATAAATGAGGATTCTCAGGTTCAGAAAAGTTGAGAAACTTGCCCAGAGTCACACAGCAGGTAATGAGAAGGAATTTGAAGGCGGGCTTCCAACTCTAGAGCCCATGGTCTTAACCTGCCTTTGATAAGATTTCCAGATTCTTGGTTTTGGAGACACTGTACCGACCTTTCAAGAAGTTTGTATCAGCTTACAGTTTTACCAACAGTGGATAAGGGTACCTATTTCTCAACATTCTTGCCAGTATTGGTTATTTGTTTTAAACATGATAAATTTACAAGTAAGTAAAATCACAATTTCTAAAATTTGCTTTTCTTTGAATATGTCCTCAGAATTTTTTGTTTGTTTTCTAGCTATATATTCTCTTTCGTGAGCAGTCCATTTATAGATAGTACTCTCTTGGGGTATTACGGTAAGAGAGGGCAGCTAAAGAGGGATGCATCTCTAATTTTTGTCTTTTCAAATAGGGAAATAAGTTTTAAATTAAATTAAACCCTTAGTGAAATGGCCACACAGAGAACTGACATAGAATGGCATTCTGAAACCTAAATGACCTGTCCATTTATAGTTTATATCCCGATTATAGAGCCCCTGGCTATCAAAGCACCTAAGAAAAACTCATTCCTATCTCAAGAAGGCAAATACACTCCTATGGATTCTACTTAGTCACTTATTAATGTATATTTTCTGTGTGCTTGGGTGAATGAATTCTGGAGCTTTGTGATTCATTTTTCTCCACTATGCCTTTCTGAAAAACACCATCCTACAAATTGTGCTTCACCCAGTACAGTTTGAATACGCAAATAAAATAGCTTAACGGTGATTAAATTTAGAAGGCAATATTTTTTATGAATTTAAATTTGTCTTTTCCCTTGAGGGAACCCTACAAAGTTACGACATTTTGCAGATTTATCCAAGGAGGAAATACAAAATGACTGATTTCTGTGGTAATTTTTTCCATGGCATTATTATTGAGCAGATGTTTTCTCTTTCTGAATGAGGACAAAGAAATCGTTTCAGTTCATGAAATCACAAATTTCAGACACTTTTTTTTTTTTAACATCTGTATTGGAGTATAATTGCTTTACAGTGGTATAACAAAGTGAATCAGCTATACATAAACATATATCCCCATATCTCCTCCCTCTTGCATCTCCCTCCCACCCTCCCTATCCCACCCTGCTAGGTGGACACAAAGCACCGAGCTGATCTCCCTGTGCTATGCGGCTGCTTCCCACTAGCTATCTATTTTACATTTAGAAGTGTATATATGTCCACGCCACTCTCTCACTTCGTCCCAGCTTACCCTTCCCCTTCCCGTGTCCTCAAGTCCATTCTCTACATCAGACACTTCTTAATGAGAATGGAAATAGTTTGATTATGAAGACGCTCGTTTTTGTGGTATAGTGGTTGATGCTAAATTTAATGGGAAAAACAGTTAGGATTGCAATACCCAGATTTTTCTAAATAGAGCATTCAATCATTAACCAGTTAATTAATGAGATTTATCACAATTTTTAAAAATTGAAGTAGAGTTGATTTACAATGTTGTGTTAGTTTTTGGTATAGAGCAAAGTGATTCATATATATATATGCTTTTCCAGGTTCTTTTCCGTTATAGATTATTACAAGATAGTGAACTGTGCTATACAATAGGACCTTGTTTTCTATTTTATATATAGTAGTGTGTATCTGCTAATCCCAAACTCCTGGTTTATCCCTCCCGCCACCTTTTTCCTTTGGTAACCATAAGTTTGTTTTCTATGTCTGTGAGTCTGTTTCTGTTTTGTAAATAAGTTCATTTGTATCTTTTTTTTAGATTCCACATATAAATGATATCATATATTTGTCTTTCTCTGTCTCACCTACTTCACTTAGTATAATAATTTCTAGGTCCATCCATGTTGCTGAAAATGGCCTTATTTCATTCTTTGTTATGGCTGAGTAGTATTCCACTGTGTGTGTGTATATATATATATATATATATATATATATATATATATATATATATACATACATATCTATCTATCTATATATATATAACCACATCTTTATCTATTCATCTGTCGATGACACTTAGTATCATAATGTTTTTGAAATCAGAAATCTAGGATTTGTAATTACAGTAGGAACATATTTGTGAAAGCAAACATTACTTCCCCAGCCTGTGGAATGTTTCATGATTGAGCAAGCCTCTGTACCTCTCTAATTCTTTCTGTGGATTGGCTCATCAGGATGCTATGAAGATGAAGAACTTGATGATGATTGACAAAGATACCTACAACTTATTAAGGGTTTACCATGTGCCAGGAATACTATCTCATTTAATCTTCACCACAGTCCTATGAATAAGAGCTATTATTATCCCCAATTTACAGATGAGGAATCCAAGACTCAGAGAGGTTAGGTAGTTAAAGATCACATGGCTAATGAGTGACAGAGACAGCATTCAGACTCAGGTATGCTTGACACCAAAGACTTTGCTAGACGGAGTCATGCAACTCCACAAGCTTGTATTCATTTTTGAGCTACTCACAGGACTGAATCTCACATGTTGACTCCAGGGACATGGCCAAGACAGGATCACTGACAAAGATCTTTTTATTTTCCTCTGTCTTGTCAGGATCACCTTTCAGGCATTTCTCTGACACCTGAAGATACAGAGGTGTTTGTAACCCTGCCAAAATCCTTATGACTTGGAAATACCCTGTTTTTATCCCAAGTATATTTGTATTATTAGATACTGCAGGTGAATTTCTTTTTTTTTTATTTTAACATCTTTATTGGAGTATAATTGCTTTACAATGGTATGTTAGTTTCAGCTTCACAACAAAATGAATCAGTTATATATATATACATATGTTCCCATATCTCTTCCCGCTTGCGTCTCCCTCCCTCCCATCCTCCCTATCGCACCCCTCCAGGCGGTCACAAAGCACCAAGCTGATCTCCTTGTGCTATGCGGCTGCTTCCCACTAGCTATCTACCTTACGTTTGGTAGTGTATATATGTCCATGCCTCTCTCTCGCTTTGTCACAGTTTACCCTTCCCCCTCCCCATATCCTCAAGTCCATTCTCTAGTAAGTCTGTGTCTTTATTCCTGTTTCACCCCTAGGTTTTTCATAACATTTTTTTTCTTAAATTCCATATATATGTGTTAGCATACGGTATTTGTCTCTCTTTCTGACTTGCTTCACTCTGTATGACAGACTCTAGGTCTATCCACCTCATTACAAATAGCTCAATTTCGTTTCTTTTTATGGCTGAGTAATACTCCATTGTATATGTATGTCACATCTTCTTTATCCATTCATCCCATGATGGACACTTAGGTTGTTTCCATCTCTGGGCTATTGTACATAGAGCTGCAATGAACATTTTGGTACATGACTCTTTTTGAATTATGGTTTTCTCAGGGTATATGCCCAGTAGGGGGATTGCTGGGTCATATGGTAGTTCTATTTGTAGTTTTTTTAAGGAACCTCCATACTGTTCTCCACAGTGGCTGTATCAATTTACATTCCCACCAACAGTGTAAGAGGGTTCCCTTTTCTCCACACCCTCTCCAGCATTTATTGTTTCTAGATTTTTTTTTTTTAAACATCTTTATTGGGGTATAATTGCTTTACAATGGTGTGTTAGTTTCTGCTTTATAACAAAGTGAATCAGCTATACATATACATATGTTCCCATATGTCTTCCCTCTTGCGTCTCCCTCCCTCCCACTCTCCCCATCCCACCCCTCCAGGCTGTCACAAAGCACCGAGCTAATATCCCTGTGCCTTGCGGCTGCTTCCCCCCAGCTATCTACCTTACTACGTTTGTTAGTGTGTATATGTCCATGACTCTCTCTCGCCCTGTCAAAACTCACCCTTCCCCCTCCCCATATCCTCAAGTCCGTTCTCCAGTAGGTCTGCGTCTTTATTCCTGTCTTACCCCTAGGTTCTTCATGACATTTTTTTCCCTTAAATTCCATATATATGTGTTAGCATACGGTGTTTGTCTTTTTCTTTCTGACTTACTTCACTCTGTATGACAGACTCTAGGTCTATCCATCTCATTACAAATAGCTCAATTTCGTTTCTTTTTAAGGCTGAGTAATATTCCATTGTGTATATGTGCCACATCTTCTTTATCCATTCATCCGATGATGGGCGCTTAGGTTGTTTCCATCTCCGGGCTATTGTAAATAGAGCTGCAATGAACATTTTGGTACATGACTCTTTTTGAATTTTGGTTTTCTCAGGGTATATGCCCAGTAGTGGGATTGCTGGGTCATATGGTAATTCTATTTGTAGTTTTTTAAGGAACCTCCATACTGTTCTCCACAGTGGCTGAACCAATTCACATTCCCACCAGCAGTGCAAGAGTGTCCCCTTTTCTCCACACCCTCTCCAGCATTTATTATTTATAGATTTTTTGATGATGGCCATTCTGACTGGTGTGAGATGATATCTCATTGTAGTTTTGATTTGCATTTCTCTAATGATTAATGATGTTGAGCATTCTTTCATGTGTTTGTTGGCCGTCTGTATATCTTCTTTGGAGAAATGTCTGTTTAGGTCTTCTGCCCATTTTTGGATTGGGTTGTTTGTTTTTTTGTTATTAAGCTGCGTGAGCTGCTTATAAATTTTGGAGATTAATCCTTTGTCAGTTGCTTCATTTGCAAATATTTTGTCCCATTCTGAGGGTTGTCTTTTGGTCTTGTTTATGGTTTCCTTTGCTGTGCAAAAGCTTTGAAGTTTCATTAGGTCCCATTTGTTTATTTTTGTTTTTATTTCCATTTCTCTAGGAGGTGGGTCAAAAAGGACCTTGCTGTGATTTATGACATAGAGTGTCCTGCCTATGTTTTCCTCTAAGAGTTTGATAGTTTCTGGCCTTACATTTAGGTCTTTAATCCATTTTGAGCTTATTTTTGTGTATGGTGTTAGGGAGTGATCTAATCTCATACTTTTATATGTAGCTGTCCCGTTTTCCCAGCACCACTTACTGAAGAGGCTGTCCTTTCTCCACTGTACATTCCTGCCTCCTTCATCAAAGATTAGTTGACCATAGGTGCGTGGGTTTATCTCTGGGCTTTCTATCCTGTTCCATTGATCTATATTTCTGTTTTTGTGCCAGTACCATACTGTCTTGATTACTGTAGCTTAGTAGTATAGTCTGAAGTCAGGAAGCCTGATTCCTCCAGCTCCGTTTTTCGTTCTCAAGACTGCTTTGGCTATTCGGGGTCTTTCGTGTTTCCATACAAATTGTGAAATTTTTTGTTCTAGTTCTGTGAAAAATGCCATTGGTAGTTTGATAGGGGTTGCATTGAATCTGTAGATTGCTTTGGGTAGTAGAGTCATTTTCACAATGTTGATTCTTCCAATCCAAGATCATGGTATATCTCTCCATCTATTTGTATCATCTTTAATTTCTTTCGTCAGTGTCTTAGTAGTTTTCTGCATACAGGTCTTTTGTCTCCTTAGGTAGGTTTATTCCTAGATATTTTATTCTTTTTGTTGCAATGGTAAATGGGAGTGTTTTCTTGATTTCACTTTCAGATTTTTCATCATTAGTGTATAGGAATGCCAGAGATTTCTGTGCATTAATTTTGTATCCTGCTACTTTACCAAATTCATTGATTAGCTCTAGTAGTTTTCTGGTAGCATCTTTAGGATTCTCTATGTATAGTATCATGTCATCTGCAAACAGTGACAGCTTTACTTCTTCTTTTCCGATTTGGATTCCTTTTATTTCCTTTTCTTCTCTGATTGCTGTGGCTAAAACTTCCAAAACTATGTTGAATAAGAGTGGTGAGAGTGGGCAACCTTTTCCTGTTCCTGATCTTAGTGGAAATGCTTTCAGTTTTTCACCATTGAGGACGATGTTTGCTGTGGGTTTGTCATATATGGCCTTTATTATGTTGAGGGAAGTTTCCTCTATGCCTACTTTCTGCAGGGTTTTTATCATAAATGGGTGTTGAATTTTGTCAAAAGCTTTCTCCGCATCTATTGAGATGATCATATGATTTTTCTCCTTCAATTTGTTAATATGGTGTATCACGTTGATTGATTTGTGTATATTGAAGAATCCTTGCATTCCTGGAATAAACCCCACTTGATCATGGTGTATGATCCTTTTAATGTGCTGTTGGATTCTGTTTGCTAGTATTTTGTTGAGGAGTTTTGCATCTATGTTTATCAGTGATATTGGCCTGTAGTTTTCTTTCTTGTGACATCCTTGTCTGGTTTTGGTATCAGGGTGATGGTGGCCTCGTAGAATGAGTTGGGGAGTGTTCCTCCCTCTGCTATATTTTTGAAGAGTTTGAGAAGGATACGTGTTAGCTCTTCTCTAAATGTTTGATAGAATTCGCCTGTGAAGCCATCTGGTCCTGGGCTTTTGCTTGTTGGAAGATTTTGAATCACAGTTTCAATTTCAGTGCTTGTGATTGGTCTGTTCATATTTTCTATTTCTTCCTGATTCAGTCTTGGCAGGTTGTGCCTTTCTAAGAATTTGTCCATTTCTTCCAGGTTGTCCATTATATTGGCATAGAGTTGCTTGTAGTAATCTCTCATGATCTTTTGTATTTCTGCAGTGTCAGTTGTTACTGTTCCTTTTTCATTTCTAATTCTATTGATTTCAGTCTTCTTCCTTTTTTTCTTGATGAGTCTGGCTAATGGTTTATCAATTTTTTTTATTCTTTCAAAGAACCAGCTTTTAGTTTTATTGATCTTTGCTATCGTTTCCTTCATTTCTTTTTCATTTATTTCTGATCTGATTTTTATGATTTCTTTCCTTCTGCTAACTTTGGGGTTTTTTGGTTCTTCTTTCTCTAATTGCTTTAGGTGCAAGGTTAGGTTGTCTATTCGAGATGCTTCCTGTTCCTTAAGGTAGGATTGTATTGCTATAAACTTCCCTCTTAGAACTGCTTTTGCTGCATCCCATAGATTTTGAGTCATCGTGTCTCCATTGTCATTTGTTTCTAGGTATTTTTTGATTTCCTCTTTGATTTCTTCAGTGATCACTTCATTATTAAGTAGTGTATTGTTTAGCCTCCATGTGTTTGTATTTTTTATAGATCTTTTCCTGTTATTGATATCTAGTCTCGTAGCGTTGTGGTCAGAAAAGATACTTGATACAATTTCAATTTTCTTAAATTTACCAAGGCTTGATTTGTGACCCAAGATATGATCTATCCTGGAGAATGTTTCATGAGCACTTGAGAAAAATGTGTATTCTGTTGTTTTTGGATGGAATGTCCTATAAATATCAATAAATCCATGTAGTCTAATGTATCATTTAAAGCTTGTGTTTCCTTATTTATTTTCATTTTGGATGATCGGTCCATTGGTGAAAGTGGGGTGTTAAAGTTCCCTACTATGAATGTGTTACTGTCTATTTCCCCTTTTATGGCTGTTAGTATTTGTCTTATGTATTGAGGTGCTCCTATGTTGGGTGCATAAATATTTACAATTGTTATATCTTCTTCTTGGATCGATCCCTTGATCATTATGTAGTGTCCTTCTTTGTCTCTTCTAATAGTCTTTATTTTAAAGTCTATTTTGTCTGATATGAGAATTGCTACTCCAGCTTTCTTTTGGTTTCCACTTGCATGAAATACCTTTTTCCATCCCCTTACTTTCAGTCTGTATGTGTCTCTAGGTCTGAAGTGGGTCTCTTGTAGACAGCAAATATATGCGTCTTGTTTTTGTATCCATTCAGCCGATCTGTGTCTTTTGGTGGGAGCATTTAGTCCATTTACATTTAAGGTAATTATCGATATGTATGTTCCCATTCCAATTTTCTTAATTTTTTTGGGTTTGTTATTGTAGGTCTTTTCCTTCTCTTGTGTTTCTTGCCTAGAGAAGTTCCTTTAGCAGTTGTTGTAGAGCTGGTTTGGTGGTGCTGAACTCTCTCAGCTTTTGTTCGTCTGTAAGGGTTTTAATATCTCCATCAAACCTGAATGAGATCCTTGCTGGGTAGAGTAATCTTGGTTGCAGGTTTTTCTCCTTCATCACTTTCAATATGTCCTGCCACTCCCTTCTGGCTTGTAGAGTTTCTGCTGAAAGATCAGCTGTTAACCTTATGGGGATTCCCTTGTGTGTTATTTGTTGTTTTTCCCTTGCTGCCTTTAATATGCTTTCTTTGTATTTAATTTTTGACAGTTTGATTAATATGTGTCTTGGCGTATTTCTTCTTGGATTTATCCTGTATGGGACTCTCTGTGCTTCCTGGACTTGATTAACTATTTCCTTTCCCATATTAGGGAAGTTTTCAACTATAATCTCTTCAAATATTTTCTCCGTCCCTTTCTTTTTCTCTTCTTCTTCTGGAACCCCTATAATTTGAATGTTGGTGCGTTTCATGTTGTCCCAGAGGTCTCTGAGACTGTCCTCAGTTCTTTTCATTCTTTTTTCTTTATTCTGCTCTGCAGTAGTTATTTCCACTATTTTATCTTCCAGGTCACTTATCCGTCCTTCTGCCTCAGTTATTCTGCTACTGATCCCATCTAGAGTATTTTTCATTTCATTTATTGTGTTGTTCATCATTGTTTGTTTCATCTTTAGTTCTTCTAGGTTCTTGTTAAATGTTTCTTGCATTTTGTCTAATGTATTTCCAAGATTTTGGATCATCTTTACTATCATTATTCTGAATTCTTTTTCAGGTAGACTGCCTATTTCCTCTTCATTTGTTAGGTCTGGTGGGTTTTTATCTTGCTCCTTCATCTGCTGTGTGTTTTTCTGTCTTTTCGTTTTGCTTTTCTTACTGTGTTTGGGGTCTCCTTTTTGCAGGCTGAAGGTTCGTAGTTCCTGTTGTTTTTAGTGTCTGTCCCCAGTGGCTGAGGTTGGTTCAGTGGGTTGTGTAGGCTTCCTGGTGGAGGGGACTAGTGCCTCTGTTCTGGGGGATGAGGCTGGATCTTGTCTTTCTGGTGGGCAGGTCCACGTCTGGTGGTGTGTTTGGGGGTGTCTGTAGATTTATTATGATTTTGGGCAGCCTCTCTGCTAATGGGTGGGGTTGTGTTCCTGTCTTGCTAGTTGTTTGGCATAGGATGTCCAGCACTGTAACTTGCTGGTCGTTGAGTGAAGCTGGGTGCTGGCGTTGAGATGGAGATCTCTGGGAGATTTTCGCCATTTGATATTATGTGAAGCTGGGAGGTCTCTTTTGGACCAGTGTCCTGAAGTTGGCTCTCCCACCTCAGAGGCATAGCACTAACTCCTGGCTGCAGCACCAAGAGCCTTTCATCCACACGGCTCCTTAATTTGGGATGATTCGTTGTCTATTCAGGTATTCCACAGATGCAGGATACATCAAGTTGATTGTGGAGCTTTAATCCGCTGCTTCTGAGGCTGCTGGGAGAGATTTCCCTTTCTCTTCTTTGTTCTCACAGCTTCCAGGGGCTCAGTTCTGGATTTGGTCCCGCCTGTGTGTGTAGGTCGCTGCAGGGCGTCTGTTCTTTGCTCAGACAGGACGGGGTTAAAGGAGCCGCTGATTCGGAGGCTCTGGCTCACTCACGGCGGGGTTACCGAGGGTCACGGAGTGCAGGGCGAGCCTGCGCTGGCAGAGGCCGGCGTGACGTTGCACCAGCCTGAGGCGCGCAGTGTTCTCCCGGGGGAGTTGTACCTGGATCCCGGGACCCTGGCAGTGGCGGGCTGCACAGGCTCCCCAGAATGGGGGTGTGGATAGTGACCTGTGCTCGCACACAGGCTTCTTGGTGGCGGCAGCAGAGGCCTTAGCGTCTTATGTCTGTCTCTGGGATCCGCACTTTTAGCCGCGCCTCGTGCCCGTCTCTGGAGCTCCTTTAAGCAGCATTCTTAATCCCCTCTCCTCGCGCACCAGGAAATAAAGAGGGAAGAAAAAGTCTCGTGCCTCTTCGACAGGTCCAGACTTTTACCCGGACTCCCTCCCGGCTAGCCGTGGCGCAGTAACCCCCTGAAGGCTGTGTTCACGCCGCCGACCCCAGTCCTCTCCCGGCGCTCCGACTGAAGCCCGAGCCTCAGCTCCCAGCCCCAGCTCCCAGCCCCGCCCGCCCTGGCGGGTGAGCAGACAAGCCTCTCGACTGGTGAGTGGCGGTCGGCCCTGATCCTCTGTGCTGGAATCTCTCCGCTTTGCCCTCCGCACCCCTGTTGCTGTGCTCTCCTCCGCGGCTCAGAAGCTGCCCCCCTCCACCACCCGCAGTCTCTGCCCGCGAAGGGGCTTCCTAGTGTGTGGACACTTCCTCTTTCACAGCTTCCTCCCGATGGTGCAGGACCCGTCCCTATCCTTTTGTCTCTGTTTATTTTTTCTTTTGCCCTACCCAGGTATGTGTGGGGTTTCTTGCCTTTTGGGAGGTCTCAGGTCTTCTGCCAGCATTCAGTAGGTGTTCTCCAGGTGACTTTCAATGACTCAAATGGTCTTCTTACTTGGAAAGACGATAAACCTAGCTATAAACCTAGTAAACCTACTTGGAAAGGTGATATACCCAGTTTACCCCAGAACTCCACAGCTCTCAACAATTAGAAACATGGTCATTTTCTCTGCAGCAGAAGCCCACCATGAGAATTATCCATGGTGGTTCCTTGAAGAACTCTCAAGCCATATGAAGACTTTCCAGTGCTAGACATGGTGCTGACTTTCTAGC